>NW_027601835.1:0-69000 GCF_053455715.1 Rhinoraja longicauda
GTGATTACAGGCCCTTTGGCCCAACTTGCCCACACCGGCCAACATGTCCCATCTTACACTAGTCCCACCTGAGGGATATTTAGTCCATATCCCTCTAAACTGGTCCTATTCATGTACCTGTCCAAATGCTTCTTAAACATTGCAATATTACCTGGCTCAACTCTTTCTTCTGTCAGCTCGTCCCATACACCCTTCACCCTTGGTTAAAAAAGTTACCCCTCAGGTTCCTATTAAATCTTTCTCCCTTCATCTTAAACCTATGTCCTCTGGTTCTTGATTACCCTACTCTGGACATGAGACCCTGTGCATCTACCCGATCTATTCCTCTCATGATTTTGTGCATCTCCGTTAGATCATCCCTAGTCCTCTTGCGCTCCAAGGACTGGAGTCCTGGCCTGCTCAACCTCTCCCTATAGCTCAGGCCCTTGAGTCTTGCCAACATCTTTGAAAATATTCTCTGCATCTTGACAACATTGGTCTTCTGTCGTTCGATTATTTTGCCTTTCCAGGCATCAATCAAGCTCTGAGCTGTGACACTCACGTCAGGTTTGCAATGTTCACCAGCTGCTCTCTGTCCAGAATGCACAAGTTGCCTCCACCAACAGCTTTCAAAGATACTGCATTAAGAACACCATTGAACTGGAGGTATCTTGTGATGATGACTTTAACCTGTAGAAATACATTTGGAGAACACAAAATAAATTACAAACGGCTCTGTGATGTTGGTTTTATTCTAAATTTAATATGCAATAAGATCTAAATAACTTTTCAGTGAAGGAATTATAAATTCATAAGATCTTGGAGCAGAATTAGGCCATTCAGCCTATCAAGTCTACTTCGCCATTCAATCAGGTCTGATCTATCTATCCTTGCCAACCCCATTCTCCTGCCCTCTCCCCATAACCACTGACACCCATACTAATTGAGAATCTGTCAATATCCACCTTTCAATGACCATCTGTTGCAATAAATTCCAAATTCCGCACCCTCTGATTAAAGATGGCGCTGGTCCTGGACTCTCCCACTAGTGGAAGCATCCTCTCCACATTCACTCTAGCTACACCATTTCACAATTCGGTGAGATTCACCCCCTCCACCCCCCCCCCCCCCCCGCCCCCTTCATCCTTCTAAACTCAAGAAGTGTTTATTCGTTGAAACATCCATTGATGTAGATGATGGATAAGGACCAAAGTCTGGAGGTGTCCCTCCTGGTTTTGATAAAACTCAACCAAGATGCACTAAATCTTTTTGATCAGTGTCAGAATGTCTCCGCCAGTAGGGTGTCATTGAAACGTTGCTGGTGTCAGTACCGTTATGATTTCCTGCTCTCGCCTCAACAATGCAGAAAGTGTCTCCACTCGAGTGATATTCCAGCTGCTGATTTCCGTTGCATTGAACACGATGGAGATGTTGCCCAGCAGTTGTATCTGGTTTTCTGGGAGGCCACTGGAATAAATCTGAATGGAAATGTCAACAAGGTTAGCCTTCATTTTAGTTGTTAAAATTTGGCTGTAAATTCTGCTTTAGCTTGAAATGCCGAGCTACAATGTAATTCCACTTCTCTTCATTGCACCTTGAAGTTACCACCCCATGTGGTTTTTCCCTCCATGGAAAGATTTGGAACAGATATCCCACCAAGTTTCACATGACTCCCTGTCAAACCCTCATGGTGGAGCGATGTTGGGAGAACCCTGGAACTGAGATCTGTATTGTTCTGTATTGTTGGAGGTGCCGACTTTTGGACAGAACATAAAACTGAAGCCTTTCCTGCCTGTTCGAATTTGGCCAAAACCCCATTATTTACGTTAGAGATACAGTGCAGAATCAGCCCACCTAGTCACAAGCACTATCCTACACACACTCAGGACAATTTACAATTTTTACTGAACCCAATTAACTTACAAACTTGCATGTCTTTGGAGTGTGGAGGAAACCGGAGCACCCGGAGAAAACTGACACGGTCATGGGAAGAAAGCGCAAATTCTGTACACACAGCACCCGTAGTCAGGATTGAACCCAGGTCTGTGGCGTTGTGAGGCAGCAACTCTGTGCAACCCCTATTGACTCTATTTGACTAAAAAATAAATGGAAGTACCAGGTTCCTGAACAATATGTATTTAGGGTGGATATCATTGACACAAAATACAGGGTTTTTATCTCCTTTTAATATCTTTTATTTGGTAATCATAAATTACATTGGAGCAGAATTAGGCCATTCAGCCCATCGTGTCTACTCCGTCATTCAATCATCTGATTTATTTGTGATATCTTCTATCACAAAGTGGTAGGGGTGGCACGGTGGTGCAGCGGTAGAGTTGCTGCTTTACAATGCTTTTAGCGACCCGGGTTCGATCCCGACTACGGGTGCTATCTGTATAGAGTTTGTATGTTGTCCCCGTCATCTGCGTGGGTTTTCTCTGAGATCTTCGGTTTCCTCCCACAATCCAAAGACATACAGGTTTGTAGGTTAATTGGCTTTGTATAAATGTATACATTGTCCCCAGTTTGTGTAGGATAGAGTAAATATGCAGGGATCGCTGGTCGGTACGCACTGGGTGGGCCGTAGGGCCTGTTTCCACGCTGTATTTCTGAACTAATCTAACTTATTGTGTGATTCTCATGGTCCCCGAAGTTATATCAGCACCGTGGAATAATCAAAAGCAACAAACATCATCAATGAGTTGTTCTTCCTCTGTCCTTACACAGAGATTACATACCTGTAGAAGTCTATTTTTCAGCACTTTCAGCTGTGTTTGATCAAAGGCAAGAGATCCCAGTTGGAGAATGTTATCTTTCAGCACAGCATCACTCAAACAAAGGTCCAACTGGGCCGCATTGTAGATTGCAGGCGTCAGGTCACTGATGTCCTCGGGACCTATCACTCCCTCTGTACAGACTGCAAATACAAACCTCTGTTAGTTGATGGAGGTGCAGGAAAGGCAGATTAATGCTGTGGGTTAAGGGGTTTTCGGATGGGATACAGGTGCTAAAAAGGAGGGGTGGTAACAATGTGTTCAATATATGGGAAGCTGTGGGAAGAGATAATGTATTGAAAGGACCATTAAATGAACCGATACACCATCCATTACCCTCAATCCCTCCAACTCCAGCACACCGTGACTGCCCAGTACACCATTTGACCACTCCTCCCAACCTTCACCACCAAGCAGGATGAGGGCAACGGGTGAATGGGAACCTGAATCCATGTGAGTAACCCTCCTAGCTGCACCCTACCCAGCCAGGATATATGTAGCTGCCCTTCATCACTGCTCGATCTGAAAGCTGCAACTCTCTATCCAACATTACCCTTAACATTACCCTTGAGGGTGGCACGGTTATGCAGCGGCGGAGTGCTGCCTCACGGCACAAGAGACCCAGTTCGATCCTCACTACGGGTGCTATCTGTATGGAGTTTGGACATTCTCCCCGTGATCTGTGTGGATTTACATTGGGAACTCTGGTTTCCTCCCACACTCCAAAGACGTGCAGGTTTGTAGGTGAATTGGCTTGGTAAGATTGTAATTTGTTCCTGGTGTGAGCAGGATTGAGTTAGTATGCATGAATCGCTGGTCGGTCCGGACTCGGTGGGCCTTTGTTTGCAGCTTATTAGCCCAGGAACATATCAATACACTACTCTTCCCCACCACGCTGATTATTCAACACACGCTTATACTCATTACATACTTGCTGAATTGTTCGACCGTCTTTGTAACTTGAGCTGTCCAATAAATATCAACACTTCAACAGGAGGTCCCAATCTTTTGACTTCCTTGATAAATCTTGGCAGAGCTTCATTAAGGGTAGCCTGCACAGGGGAAGTAGATAAGTTCAAGGATGACATTATACACATTGTTAATTGTAAATTTCTGCCTGGAACAGCACCAGTGAGAAAATATCCTGCATGAATGAAAACAATTGGCATTTGGGTATCAATCCCTCCCATGAACAATCCAACATCAGTGTGAACCTTAAGTGAAGTCCCGCCGAAGTCTTGGGGCAAGGCAGAACTAGGAGTCAGCTGGCGACGTCACACGCGAGGACCAAGGGCCGGTAGGAGGGTGAACCGCAGTAATGCCTCCAGCACCTTCAAGGTCGACTGCGAGATGTGCCCCCGGGAAACAAAGAAGGCCGGACGAGTAGAGGAGAGGGATGTCGGTTCGTGGGAACTGCTCCAGTACATCGAGCCCGCGGGCCAACCGGACTTTGGAAATGGCACCAAAACATGTCGGCGCCCACGTGTGTCATATATGCAAAAATAATTTCACTGTGCAGTTGCACACGTGACAACTAAAACACCATTGAACCATTGAAATATGGTGGAACGAGAGGATTACAAGTACAAGCAGCACAGCATCTCACCATCCCCACTTGGAAATGGACCAAGCTGAACGTCATCAAACCATGATGATAGAGAACACGGAGCAGAGGCCCAGGACACTGGCTGAACTGCTGGTGGGAGCTGACGTGGGAGCGTTGACCATGAGGCAGAGGATCACCAGGGTGCTGGAACCAGATCAAAGTTGAAGACTCGGTGTGGGGATAGCGGATGAGATGGGAGGATAATGGGGTGTTGGTCTTGTGGCGGTGGAGGTGGGGAGGACAGGGCAGGCATGGCCAATGCGGTCAAAGGGAAGAAAAAACCCCTGAATGAGATTTCAGTCACAGAGAGAGGGTTAGCAGCACATAATTAACCAATGTCATCATGGACTTTTCAGTGTTCCCGATGATCAAGTTTCACTCTACATTCTATTACAGTCTAAACAAGGAATTCAAAGCAGTACAATTTCTCCAACTTGTCAACTTGAATTAAAATTGTGTCTGTAAACCGTACCCTGTCTATTTCACTCCATGTGTCCGTCAACGCCAAACAAAGGTTTCCAATGCTTTGTATCGTAGACGAGGACCAGGATGAAGGAACACTGCAGACAAATGAAAATCTCTCAGTTAATGAAGCATTGTTGTAAGTGGTAGCATAATAATCCAAGCATTCGTGCGCTCAAGGTTCAAGAGGAACATATCTCAGACCACACATGGCACATCTAGCAGAGCCGCTGCCTCACAGCACCAGAGACCCGGGCACAATCTTCATCTTGGGTGCTGTCGGTGTGGAGTTTGCACGCGTGTTCAGGTGTTCCTGCTTGCCCCCCATATCCACAAAGGCATGAGAGTTGGCGTTTAATTGCCGACTGTAAATTACCCCCAGTGTGCAAAATCTGGTGGGGGAATTAATAGCAATATGCAGAATATAAAGTGGGATTAGAGTAGTGGAGGATGAGTGTAGATGGGTGCATCGAGGTCATGGGCCAAAGGGCCATTTTCCACTTCTCCATCTATCTCCACTCTGCAATGAAAATCCTTTCAAGATACACCCATGAGATTTAGTTACTAATCAGTGCGAGTTTAATCTCCAAAGTCAAACACAAAAAAAGCATCTTCTCTCTCTAAATTATTGCCAAATTATCTCAGTCAATTACTGATCTGTGTGAATTTAATCTCCAAGTCAAAAACACAAAAAATCTATCTCTCTCTGTAAATTATTCCAAAATAATCTCAAGTCAATTAGTTTGCAATAGACTCAGCTGCAGGGTAAGGATGCCCATCGCACAGGAATGTTTTGGGCAAACATATCTTGACCATGGACTTTAGTTATAGAGTCAGAGTCATACGGCATGGAAACAGGCCCTTCGGCCCAACTTGCCCACACCAACCAACATGTTCCAATTACACTAATCCCATCAACCTGCATTTGGCCCATATCCCTCTAAACGGTCCTATCCATGTCTAATTGCTTCTTAAACGATAGTCCCTGCCTCAACGTCTTCCTCCCGCAGCTCGTTCCATATATCCTTTGCATGAAAAAGTTACCCCTCAAGTTCCTATTAAATCTTTCCCCCTTCACCTTAATCCTATGCCCTCTGGTTCTCAATTTCCCCACTCTGGGCAACAGACTCTGTGCCTCCACCCGATCTATTCCTCTCATGATTTTACACACATCTATTAGATCACCCCTCATCCTTCTCTGCTCCAGGGAATAGAGTCCCAGCCTGCTCAACCTCTCCCTATAGTTCACTCTGCAGTCCTGGCAACATCCTTGGTAATCTTCTCTGCACCCTTTCCACCTTCACAACATCTTTCCTACAACATGGTGCCCAGAGGAGCATGTTTCAGGAATTAAAATGTTGTTATTTCAAGTGACCTGCTTCCACTGGGTTGTGGATAGAGTCTGTACGTTCTCCTCAGAAAGTCCATTATGGAGTAGTGAAACATCAACTACAGAGACTTTTGATGTGATCTGTATTGAAAAGGATGAGCATTTCACACTCACCCATATCTGCTCCTTCCATCTCTAAGGAGAACTTCAATTGCACTCTTCTGATCGTCTCGATAGGAGACACATTTCTTTAATGCATCCAGAACAGTTATATCAGATGCCAGGATCGCAGATCCATCAAGTTCACAGACCAATCGACCGAGTGTGGTCACACTCTCCTTCGTCAGCTTGTTGCTGGTAATTCCCTGGATTTTTGTCAAAAGGTTAACATTAATTCTGCAGCATTTCACTGTACAAAATGCAACTCAGTCAAAACGTTCCCATTATTAAGACCGCTCTGGTTGTGTGGACTAACAATGCCACAATATATCAGCATATCAAGAAAGTGTCACATTTTTAGTCACAAAACGCTAGAGTAACTCAGCGGGTCAGGCAGCATCTCTGGAGAAAAGGAATAGGTGACGTTTCGGGTCGAGACCCTTCTTCAGACTCGACCTGAAACGTCACCTATTTCCTTTACTTTAAACCAGCATCTGCAGTTTCTTCCAACACAGGTAACATTTTTAACTGGTTATCAATCTAACATCAACTTCAGGTTTCAGCTTCAGCTAAATGGATCTCAAATAGTTCGCACACTGATGAACACACCAGTGTTTAAAAATGCTCATGACTTTAAACGGGAGGCTAAAACACAAAAGTCTTCTATGGGGCCACTGAGTTGAATAAGCCAGAACTCATCTGCCACTGAAATCAGGGAAAAGTTGTCCCCAGACCCGATTCTACTAACAATTCCTTCAAAATGCAAACTCTGCTTCTTGCCTTTCCAAATGGTCTTGGAGTTTTACTGAATATTATTGATCAGGTAAATGCTGGGGTTCACCTCCACCCAGTCACGCTGCATAAACATGAAAAGAAAGTAGGTTTGGGACGTAACAGTCAGCAACAATTGGGACTAGTATCTGACAACTGAACAATCAACAATTCATCGAATGTACTGAAGCGTTAGCTCTTCTGAATCATCCTACCACAACCAGAGAGCAGAGCTGAACCCCGATTATCTACCTCTTTGATGACCCTCGAACTTACCTTGATCAGACTTTGCTGGCTTTATCTTGTACTATACGTTATTCCCTTAAATGGCTCAATTGTAATCATGTATTGTCTTTCTGCTGACAGGTTAGCACAAACCAAAAGCTTTTCGGAACACGTGCCAATAAACCAAATTGAACTGAACTGATAAACCTCCTCACTTGCACCCAGTGCAATTATTGACAAAGTGTCAGGGTGGCACATTTATTATCAATTTAAACAGTGCGATCACAGGGAGGTGTGCCCAAGATAACGGGTTCATCAACCCCAGGTTTTCATTTGCTGAGCACTTCATCCTTACCAGGCAGGTCTTGGCATCATTCAGAATACTTTGCTTTCTTGCTGATACTTTCCGTAAGGTATTAACGTTCGATTTCCCAACTAATTTGAAGAACTCCCGGCAGTTGAAGTTGAACTGAGTCCTGAAGTGTTGATAACTACGAAGCAAAACATAAAATACACAAGATTATATTATTGATATGAAGTTATTCTTTCTTCTCTCTGCTCCCGACTGGCAGAAGATGAAGGAGTTTGAAAGTGTGCACCATCAGACTCAGGAACAGCTTCTTCCCCTCTATTATCAGGCTTCTGAACCATTCTTCCATAAGCATGGGTAATGTTTGATACACCTCTTCCCCATTATGGACATTGGACTTTGCCTATGGGATTGGTGCCCTATAATGCTGTGAACTATATTCTGCACACTGTATCTTTCCCTTTCCTTTACCTAATGTACTGGAATTTGACTTGATAGTCTTTATGTTTAGTATTTGCTGATTGGTATGGATAGAATGCAAAACAAAACTTTTCACTGTACCTCAGTGCATATGACAATAATAAATCTAATTAATCCTAAGAATCATTTACAATTTCCCAGCCCACATTTACATGCTTTCACACCCATCCCCACCCTGTCCTCCTTTGTAGGCTCCCTCATCGACACGCACGCATCCAGACATGCACACACATGGCCAAAACGCCTGATGCACAGCTATCCTCACTTCATTACCACACGATAGAAAACATACTTAGTGTCACAGAGTGATACAGTGTGGAGAGAGGCCCTTTGGCCCAACTTGCCCACACCGGCCAACATGTCCCAACTACGCTAGTCGTACCTGCCTGTGCTTGGTCTATATCCCTCCAAACTTAACCTATCCATGTACCTGTCTAACTTTTTCTTAAATGTTGGGATAGTCCCAGCCTCAACTACCCCCTCTGGCAGCTTGTTCCACACACACACAACCCTTTGGGTGAAAAAGTTACCCCTCAGATTCCTATTAAATCTTTACCCCTTCAACTTGAACCTATGTCCTCTGGTCCTCGATTCCCCTACTCTGCGCAAGAGACTCCTTGCATCTACACAATCTATTCCTCTCATGATCTTATACACCTCTCGAAGATCACCTCTCATCCTCCTGCGTTCCAAGGAATAGAGACCCAGTCTACTCAACCTCTCATTATAGCTCAGACCCTCTCGTCCTGGCAACATCCTTGTAAATCTTCTGTGAGCTCTTTCAAGCTCGACAACATCTTTCCTAAAATATGGTGCCAGGAAATGAACACAATACTCTACATGCGGTCTCACCAACGTCTTATGCAACTACAACATGACCTCCCAACTTCTATACTTGTTCTGAAGCGAGATGTAATTGTGGTCACTTTGCACCTAAATGGAATCTGAAATAGCAATACCTGGCATTTTTCTGTCTGTCATTCCCTGTGGAACAATCTTTTTGGAGCATTGCAGGGAAGTTTGGACCACAGGGTCTGATCAAGGATCATTCATTGTCTCTCCTTCCCCCTACAATTAGTCTATAGAATGGTCCCTACCTAAAAGGTCAACTATCCATGTTCTCCAGGGATGCTGCCTGACTTGCTGAGTTACTCCAGCACTTTGTGACCATTCAGAGTCTCGCTTGGTACAACTGGACATTAACAGTGCAACAATAGTCTGGACCTCACTACATTAAGGTCCAAGGTTACTCTTTGTCCATCTGTCCCTCAGACATCCAACATGTCCTCACAGTACTGGCTAACCCATGCACTGATCTTACAGCCGATTCCCCGGTCAACCTCAGCCTTCTTTCTCCATTTGTTCAATTATCGTGAGCCTCTGAACGGCCAATGGGCCCAAACCTCCAACCCCTTGCTCCCGGCACAAAGCCTCTGACAAGCCATCCAACGACCTTGCTGCCCAAGGCTCTGGTCCTCTGATGGCTCACCCAATTAATCTGCCCCACACCATGTCCCCATTGGGACCACTGTTCACCCAGCCTCTCTCCCCCACACCCCTCCACATTGACTCAGTCTTGTTGAACGTGAGGCCCAGGATCATACATCACATCCATTGGGATGCACCACCATTTCTACCTCATACTTTCCAGATATAATTTAGTGTGAGTCCCTGAGATTTCCATTCCCCACACCACCTCTGTGCTTGGGCACCGAGGACAACTATCACAGTGAGGAATACACATAATACTTTGAGTCCATGTGCTCACGTTATGTTTCCATTAACTGATAACAGCAAGTACCCTGGTTTATGACAGATCTGGCAAACATCAGCATCAATGGTCTATTCAACAAATAACTTGGGGCCGTACAATGGCGCAGAGGTAGAGTTGCTGCCTTACAGCGCCAGGGACCCAGGGACCCGTAGGATAGTGATAATGTGCGGGCATCCTTGGTCGGAGTGGACTCGGTGGGCGGAAGAACCTGTTTCCGCGCTGTCTCTCTAAACTAAAGTAAACTGAGGAAACTGTTCCAAGGAAACACAACATACTTGAACAGCAGAACATCTGCAGGTAAGACATCCAAGGCGAGTTCAGTTCTTGCAGAAGTGAGTCTTCCAGCCATACATTCAAGCTGAAATGACAGACAACAACGTCACTTTGGGAACTGAAGCATGGAGATACTTTTATTCTCAGTTATTTTCCTCTCTACATCCCGCTGTAGTTTTGCTTCAGTAGTAGGTTAACTGGAGGTATCTTTCACGCTTCTTTGAATGTTCTCACCTGACTTTCATCAAGCACGACCTCTTTATCCTTCACTGCTTGAACGAGCTTCAGAAATGCTGGGAAAGGGAGGGTTTTCGTTGCACCACAACTAAAGCCTCTGAGGACAGCAGGCGAAAATCTGGAACAGGTTGTGGCAATATTAATATCTAAACAGTCCACTTTTGTCATCACTTTAAAACCTTTAATCACAACCTCCACCCATTGCATTCCCGAATGATAACATCTCAGGTTGTGATTTTAGACGTTGTCAAAGCACGGGACAGAACATTCAGCTGGTGAACATAACTCTGGCAAAATCAACAAGTGCCCTTCATTCACAACAGTTTAATTACTGATGTAAATTGGCCGTCACACAAATCATTGGCTGTGTTAGAAACTACACGAGAACGCTCAAACTCAACTCAAGTGCACGAATGATGACACCAACACTCCTGCTAAATACATGGACAACAATGCCACATTGGGAGCTCAGGCATGGCAACCCTGAATTAGGCATCAAAAACGGCAGAAATTAAAAGAGCATTGCTTACGTCTCAAAATTGTTGTTGGATCTGACCACATCTTGAAAGAAAACGGCAGACTATGGAAGAAAAGGATTTGAATTAATAACTAATGTAACAGGGTTATGGAGTGTTCATACATTCACCGCTCACACAACATGAATGGGACAATATTCCCGACATCTAACGTACAATGGCATGAAGCAGCTGACTTTCATAAGTTAGATTATAGGAGCAGAATTAAGCCATTCGGCCCATCAAGTCTCCTCCTCCATTCAATCATGGCTGATCTATATTTCCGTCAACCCCATTCTCCTGCCTACTCCCCGTAACTCCTGACATCCGTACTAATCAAGAATCTGTCAATCTCCGCCTTAAAAATACACAATGACTTGGCCTCCACGGCCATCTGTGCAATGAAATCCACAGATTCACCACCCTCTAATTAAAGAAATTATCACTCATCTCCTTACTAAAAGTAAGTCCTTTTATTCTGAGGCTATGGTCTCTGGTCCTAGACTTTCCCACTAGTGGAAACATCCTCTCCACATCTACTCTGTCAAGGCCTTTCACTCTTCAGTAAGTTTCAATGAGATCTCCATCATTACAGCCGTCGTCCCTGCTGTAAACAACCAGATCATCTACCTGACTGGGAGTCCACCGTTTATTGTTGACGTCGCTGAGGCTTAGGTTGGAGGTTAACAGCACAGGTGGAATCTCTTCGACAAGAACAGATGTGATGTTCCTCACAGTGGCAGCTGGGTTGTTAACGTTTCTCAGCACCTGATTTACAACAAAATAGGATAGAATTTACGGGAAGACGAGAACTGGTATCACACAACAGCATTAACGTTGATAACATCTAGATAGACCGTGAGAAACAGATTGCGTTTTGTACCCGTGACAATTGCTCACCTGCAGAACACAGATCGTCCGTATAGATTGTGGTGCACTTCTAATATCCTCACCAAACCTACTGCTTGCGATGACATTGATCAATATCTTAGGATTAATACGTTGGAACACATTGCTGGGAATACCGACAACCAGGCTTCCCAGACCCAGCAGTCTATTCGTGTCATTGACCTGGGTGAAAAGTGAAAGGCAAATGTCACAAATTGACCATGCTATCAAGAATTCATTTTCAAGATTTGTGGCATAATATTGTGATTACCTCCCCCATTCCCCATGTCAGAGAATATTTAGTGAGAAATGACTGAAAATATTGGCTGATCTTCCCATTGCTTGCACCATTGTACATTTGGCATTAAGACCAAATACTGCTGTGGAAGAACTTAGCTTCTGCATGGGTCTACATGGTAGGCTGCTCTGGAAGGATAGATCCCATGGGATTCAAGGAAAGGTAGCTGAATGGATAGAAAATTGGCTTCATGGACTGGAACAGGGGGTGATGGTGGAAGGTTGCTTTCCGGACTGGAGGTCTGTGATTAGTGGTATGCCTCAGGGTTTGGTGCAGGGTCCATTTCTATGATTTGGATGAGAATGTACATGGCATGGTTAGCAAGTTCGCAGATGAAACAAAAGTGGGTGGTAATGTCACGAGTGAAGATGGTTGTCAAAAATTGCAGTGGGATCTTGATGGGTTGGGTAAATGGGCTGAGGAATGGTTGATGGAATTTAATACAGAGAAATGTGTGGTGTTGCACAGTCAATATCTTTACATGCAGCTCTTTGAAAATTCTTTGCTCAGATACAGATTTTAACCTTGTAAAGCAAATTCACTTAAGCACCAGAGGCTCGAGATAATATGAGCATTCATTTTATTCACTTGTTACTAATTGATTCATTACTGTTTTTTTCATTAACTTACTTGATAACCGTCTTTTAGTAGCCTGTTGACGATGGAATTAGCCTGGCCAATGTTCCAGCCTCTGACGCTGCCCAGGTTTGGCAGGGCTCGCTCCAAAGTGTTCCCATCAATTTTGTTAACCTGTGACAGCGACAGTCCGACTGCGGTTTGCCCCAAAGCGTTCAAAGTGCTGACTGAAAAGGTGTCGATTTTGCCCACTAAAACTACCGCCAACTGAAAGAATGAACAGCAAGGCATTAACACCGAGCATCTTTCACAACACCTGCTTCAGCAAAATGTTTTACAGGAAGTATTTCTCACCTGAAGCTGTTCATCTGTCGGACCTTCAGCGGGTGAGATCCCATTGGCAGTTGTGTTCGGGGACACACCAGGCTCACACACTTGGTTTACCTTCTCGATCACAGACAAGATTTCCTGTCCACTCAAGGGCTGTGAAGTACCGTCAATGAAGCAAAACAGAGAGTCTGGGAGGCTGCAAGAGATAGATGCCAGTCGCACAATGTGTGAGCCAATCTCACAGAGATGGAGTATTCTCCCTCCCTGGAGCTATTATAGAATTGTTACACAAGCAAACTTTGAAGAATCATCAAGATACTTTACACATCATCCCCCAACTTGCATCAGTTCCTAAGTTTTCCAATTAATATCTAATTTTACTGTGAAAGAGGAACTACCTTTAGACTTTATAGATATTGCTTGGAAACTGGCCCTTCAGCCCATCGAGTCTGCGCCGACCAGTGATCACCCCGTATATGAGCACTAACTTAAACTTTGTAGTGTGCGACAAACCGGAGCAACAGGAGAAAACCCACGTGGTCACGGGGAGAACGTAAAAATTCTGTACAGACAGCACCCGAGGTCAGGATCAAACCTGGGTCCCTGCCACTGTAAGGCAGCAACTCTGCCACTGTGTCACTGTGATGCCCCTTCATGAAAATTGGCTTTACTTAGTCTCTCTATATTTCTCAGTTGCTGGTAATTGGATTATTTACAGCTTTAAACTCAAAACAACGCAAAGCCTTGAACTTGAGGAAGGAAGCCCCTCTCAACAAGCAAGACTACAAATAAGGTGACAGATTATTGTGGCATCGACTGCAATGCAATGTGACAATCAAACCATTTTAAATGGCAGAGTGGTCAACTCTGGGACGACTGTGTACATTGGTCCACACATCATGAATGGTTTAAGGAAGTGACCCACCACCACCTTCTCAGGGGAAACCCGGATGATCAAGAAATGTTGTTCACACCCGCAATGCCCCCAGCCTTTTCACAATACAACATTAAACTGCTTCACTCCTGTCAGGGAGAGATGATGTCAAAGACCTACCTTAAGACAGTCACATTAGAGTTGTTTCTGACCAGCAAGTTGAGGTACAACTTTGAAACTTCACTGGGTAACGTCAGATTTGCCAAGAGTGCCAGGTTTTCAGGGTTTTCAGCAAATCGTTGAATCTGCACAAGGTTGAGAAGAAATTACAAATATTTAACTGGAAGAAGTCTTTTGATGACTAATCTTTGAAAGAAATAAAGATTCAGCTTCGTGTTGGTGAAACACACTATGATGGATAACGTGGATTGTAAGAAAGCTTCCAAACCACAGATGACGTTTAATAGAATATTGTGTGGTTGCATCAAACTTGAAGCTTATTTTGCACTCCCATCAATTTTCTTATCCAAAGATTTCTGAAATGTGACTGGTTTGTAAGTTCCTGCTTTATTTGCTACTTCTAACAAGGATTTATACCTCTGGAAGGCTAACACTTAAGTTTGAGATATGAGAGACTGTAGATGCTGGAATCCCGAGTAAAATGCAAAGTGCAGGATGAACACAGCGGATCAGGCAGCATCTGTGGAAGCAAAATACAGGCGACCTTTCCGCAAGAAATAGGAGCAGAATTAGGCCATTTGGTCCGTCCAGTCTACTCCACCATTCAATCTGGCCGATCTACTTTCCCCTCTCAACCCCATTCTCTCGTCTTCTCCCCATAACCTTTGACAGCCTTCCTGAGCAAGAATTTCACATTAGGACCTTACTTCCAAATTGAGTCGACCAGAATTGTCGACTGTCCATGCCCTCCCCAGATGCTGCCTGACCCACTGACTTCCTCCAGCACTTTGTGCTTTGTGAAATAGTTCATAAGTTCATAAGTTGTAGGAGCAGAATTAGGCCATTCTGCCTATCAAGTCTATGCCATTCAATCATGGCTGATCTATCTTCCCCTCCCAACCCCATTCTCCTGTCTTCTCCCTATAACCCCTGACACCCATACTAATCAATAATCTGTCAATCTCCGCCTTTAAAATATCCATTGACTTGGCCTCCACAGCCTTCTGTGGCAATGAATTTTGCAGATTCACCACCCTCTGACTCAAGAAACTCCTCTTCATCTCCACAGTTACATTTTTCAAAATTGATTTCCACAAGTAGCTGGTTACCCGGGCAACTCGATGTTTGACAATCCCAATCAAAAGTTTAAAGGAGAATATGTACCTCAGATTCATTATTGAAGAAGGACAGAAGATCCACCCTGGATATGTGATTCATGTAAAGCCCCAGATATTGAGCAAACCAGGCAGTGGAGTTCAGGGCGGGATCAGTAACATTATAGCACGTGGGCTTGGGACCTGTAAGAAAAATAATTCCACGTTAATTCTGTGGAAAATGAAAAGTCATGCTGAACATCATTTCCACGATCAAGCAGGAATTGCACTTCCACGCCCAACAGCAGGGACCGTTTCTTCCCAGCTGTATCAGGCAACCGAACCATCCTACCGCGACCCTTGGACTAACTTTGATTGGACTTTACTGGCTTTACCTTGCACTAAGCGTTATTGTACCTGTACACTATAAATGGCTCGATTGTAATCATGCATTATCTTTCTGCTGACTGGATAACAGGCTCCAAGAGCCTTTGTCGGCACCTCGACACAAGACAATAAACTAAACTAGAATTAACCAACTAAACTAGATGGTTATTGATAGAACTAATCATCATGTTCTTCGGTGAAGCACAGTTAATCTGGTTGAAGGTCAGGGTGTTGGTGAGTCAGGGGTAGATGGGGGATAAAGGAGGAAGAGCAGGTGAACCGAGTGGCATCTGGTCGCCCAAAAACATTCCATAAGTGGGGATACCGTCTCATTCACCTCGACATCTACCTCACTGTGGAGATTAGACGTTGTCTATCGAACTGTTAGGCTACAACACTGAGTACTATATTCTACATTCTGTATCTTACAGTGTGACATGGTGGCACAGCGTCAGAGTTGCTGCCTTACGGCGCCAGAGACAAGGTTTTGATCCTGACTCTGGGTGCTGTCTGTACGGAGTTTGTACATTCGCCCCATGACAGCATGGGTTGTCCCCGGGTGCTCTGGTTTGCTCCCATAGTGCATAAACGGACAGGTTTGTTAATTTGGCTTCGGTAAAAACTGTAAACTGTCCTTAGTGGGTAGGATAGTGCCAGTGCTCGGGGATCGCTGATTGGCGTGGAGACAGTCAATCTCTGTACCCTGGGGAGCAACTAGAACTCTGCTGATGGTTGATGAGAATAAGCTGTTCTTGAACCTGGATCTTATGGTTCTCGGGCCATCTTTGACTACGACGGGTCATAACAACTCCACCTCTGGAGCTTTTCAACAAGAAAGCGTAACGTCACCTTGCTGGAGATAAGATTTGATGCCCTCATAGATTTCCCTCTGTTTGTCTGCAGTAAGTTCACTGTAGGGAGCATTCAATGTTCTGACACTAAAGGAGAAATTCAAGAAATTTAATAACATTTAGAATATCATCATCAGCTTGACTACAGTTACTAAAGAAAACAATATAACTCACGACAATAGAACTGAAAGTGTAGCACCATACAATCCAATGGTAACATTCAATCAGTGTTTCGTTACATGTACACGTGGTGAGAGATACTCGATCAGTGCCAAGAATGACCAGGAACAAAGGAGGACGGAGATAGTGTTGGACATTGTCTGGTCCATCACGGGTATTGATCTCTCCACCATTGAAGAGACCTACAGGATGCACTGCCTCAAGAGGGCAGCCAATGTCAAAGATCCACACCACCCCAGCCACGCTCTCATCTCACTGCTGCTGTCGGGAAGAGGCATGGCCCAGAGAACCATAAGATCCAGGTGCAGGAACAGCTTCTTCTCATCAACCATCAGGCTCTTGACCCAAACCACACAACCCTAACTACAACCTTGCCCCAGCATCAAACTACTATGGATTTTGTATAAAATTGCTCAATTGGAGTCTGGTTATCTAGTCTAAATATTGATATGGTCATAAGTGATTGGAGCAGAATTAGGCCATTTGGACCATCAAGTCTATGCCGCCATTCAATCATGGCTGATCTATCTCTCCCTCCTAACCCCAATCTGCCAACTTCTCCCTATAACCCCTGACACTCAAAATAATCAAGAATCTATCTATCTCTGCCTTAAAAATACCTATTGACTTGGTCATCACGACTCTTGCGTTTATACAAATATATCCGCTGAAACAGACTCTCCATTCCTCTCTCTCATTCGATGATATGTAACACATTCAGTAACTAAGACATGAGATAGACACAAAATGCTGGAGTAATTCAGGCGGACAGGCAGCATCTCTGGATAGAAGAAATGGGTTACGTTTCTGGTCAAGACTCTTCTTCGAACATTTCGCACAGTGAAATTCTTTGCTGGTATACCCAATGTATACAAATAGCGGCCACCTACGGCACTGACAAATTTACAACAAGCACGTCGGGTTCTCCTTTTGTTCTCCCCCCTGCCCTCACGGCGGTCCCGCCATGACAGGTCCTCCATTGTTCTTCCCAGTCCCTTATAGCGGTTGCCTCACGCCCAGTTGTCCATTGTTCTTTCCCCACCCTCATGGCGATCCCTCCACACTCTCATCAGCCGTGGACCTCACTGTCGCCGCTGCCTCGATAAAGGCATCCGGCCGCGTTCCCAGTCCACAGCCGACTTCTGGCCGCACGGCCCGGCGGGAACCCTTTCAAGTTCACACCCAAAAATCACCACGACAATTCGCTTTATAAATCTACATTCTTTTTGACACAAAAAGCAGGATGTTGTCTGTCCCGTTGAGTTACTCCAGCTTTAAACCAGCATCTGCAGTTCCTTCCCACAAGACATGGGATTTTTTTTCAACACAATGCTCAGTTTCAATCAATCAGTTGACTGCACCTCAGAGATAACGCACTGAGAAAGCCAATCACTTGGGATGACTGACACACTTGAGGGGTTTACCCGTGGAATGTACATTCAACGTAGGTGTACTTACATTTTCCGGTAGGAAAGGCAGTCGATCCTCAGGCTGTTGTTGGAAGCCAAAAGGGCAGAAGTGATGAATGGCACATATGGAGTTAATCTGAACTGAAGCCATTGATCCACCTGGGTGACATTGAGCACAGGCAGACTGCTGGTGAACAGAGGCCACACACCCTCCAGGATCGCAGCTCGGTTAGCGGCTGAGAGTTTACTCTGGCAAAGGGAGAGGAAACAGGCTTCTGTTAAAATTGTACACCTTCAATTTAACAGAATGATGTGACACCTGAAGCTTTTGGCTTCTGTAAATTGTCCCTAGTGTTTAGGATAGAACTGGTGAACAGGTGATTGTTGGTCGGCACGGGCGACGTATCTCTGTCACACTGTATCTGTCAAACTAAAACTAAAGCCTGGGATGGATCCTGATCTCGGGTGTTGTCTGAGTGGACTTTGCACATTCTCCCTATGGCAGCATGGGTTTCCTATGGGTGCTCCGGCTTTCACCCACATCCCAATATCCTGCGGGTTTGCAGGTTGATTGGCCTCTGAAAAATTGCCCCTAATACGTAGGGAGTGTGAACGTGTGATGAATGGTCGACGTGGACTCGGTGGGCCGAAGGGCCTGTTTCCATGTTGTGTCTCCAAAATTAACACATCTTGTAAATTCTACAAATTCTCTTCCACAAGCACTGTGTGCTTTCAGTCAAAGCCTCCACACCCAGGACCAGTCCTATCATTATTCCTTCTGCGTGCGAAGCACTGGACCAAACACAAGGGTCACAAATCACACAACAACTTAAGGTGTCCCTATCTGTTTGAAAACCCCTCCATGTGATCAACACTACAACGTATGACAGGAAACATAAAAACAGCTGCTGCTCACGTCTTGGGTTCTTTCATTGAATCGGTCTATGAATGCAGCCAGTTTGTCAATGGGTTGGACAAAGGCTAACACTCTGGTCAGGATCTGGTTGTCATTAATGAATCCAGGCATGCTCAGCACATCAACCAAGTCACGGGGATCGGTAACATTGATCACCTGTAACAATAAGAATGACAATTTTACCTCCATGACCAGAAATAGTCCACATATCACACCTGGACACAGTGTCAAGGTTCCATTTACGTGTAAATGCATCGGAAAGCATCAGTGCTGTTAATAAGCACAAAAAGCTGGAGTAAGTCAACGGGACAAGCAACATCCCTGGAGAGAAGAAATGGGTGACATTTCGAGCCGAGACCCTTCTTCAGACCCAAAACGTCGCTCATCCTTTTTCTCCAGAGATGCTGCCTGTCCCGTTGAGTTACTCTAACATCTTGTGTCTATCTTCGGTGTAAACCAGCATCCGCAGTTCCCTCCAACACATCCGTACATTTAATATTGTCTCAAAAGAAAAATTAACAATCACTCATACTTGCATAAACCCAAAGGAATAATTTTGCTTTTACCTCAGGAGTCAGGAAAAATGCATCTGTCAGATTGAGCAAACCGGCAAAACTTTGGAAATAGTTTTTCACGTAGATGGTAACGCTGCCATTTTCAAAACAACGCAACGGGAATGCTGAGAGGAAAGAAAATAAATATGATGCATTTGACAAAAATGATACTTTATTCAGTGTAAATGTTTAGTTTAGTTTAGAGATAGTGCGTGGACACAAGCCCTTCGGCCCAAAGAGTCCACGCCGTCCAGCGATTCCCACACTATCCTACACACACTAGGGACAATTTACAATTATACCAAGCCAATTAACCTACAAACCTGTACGTCTTTGGAGTGTGGGAGGAATCTGGAGCTTTCCGGAGAAAACCCACGCAGATTACTGGGAGAACGTACAAACTCCACACAGTCAGCGTGCGGCCTAAACGTCTGGAAGCTAAATTATGCCGCAGACTAACAACGACAGGGTGAAAGACTGGGGCATTGAGAATTACAAGTCAATTTCTCTTTGTTATCATTTACGAATGCCTTTCCATCTCACCTGTATTGTTGAGGTAACCAAAGATCCATAGTCTCAGCACAGTTTCCCGTGTTTCACGCGGCATTTCAGCAAATCCATAATTCAGGCCATTTAAGCTAAACAAATAGATATTAATGTCATTATTTGTCAAGCACCAGATCAATAGTCACCTTTCAACTGGTGAGAACAATTTTAGGATCCTTCCCAAATGATGCCTCAAACTTCAGCTAATTGAAAGGTAGTTCACCATAAAGATTGCCTGTTATACTGTCAGAAAACTCTGCCAAAGATTAGTATCGAAATAGCCTGAAAATGTTCCTGAGCGTAGCTCATCTTCCTCTTTCGTTTCACACCACCTCTCATCTTCAGAAGGATTAGCTCCTCACTGCAAAAATAACCCTAAAGACAATCTGCGACTTGCAGACGTGTAAAAGGCACCCGGGTGATTCTACTCACTCCGACCTGCGCGAGATAACCACTTATGAGGTGTTTGCGCAGTACTCAACCAAAACCAGAAACAGAATTACTGTTGGATCTTGGAATGACCCTTGCCTGTGTAAGGCACTGTGTACTGGGTGCTCCATGGCAGTGAACAAGTTAAATTGCCTTCCGCAGGGTCTGCTTCCTCGATACAACATGCAACAACAGATGATTGTAAAAGAGAGGTGTCCACTCACACTGCTCGGTAACCTTCACAGCTGATGTCCCTTCTCAGCAGCGGCACCAGCACCGACTGGGAAATGCCAGCAATGAACGGCCGGAGTTGCTCCTGGAACCACTTCCTCAGGAAGGCGGGACTGGTCAAGTTATCCCTGGTCCTCACCACCTCCCACAAGGCATTCAGAAACGTCATCTTTGTCATCAGGGGAATTAATGTTGTGTTCCGTGTCTGAAACAAAACACAACACGTCAGCGGTGGAGACAGAGATTCCTTTGTAGAAACGACATCACACCTTTCATTAGTTCATAGGTTCTAGGAGCAGAATTAGGCCATTCGGCCCATCAAGTCTACTCCGCCATTCAATCATGGTGATCTATCTTTCCCTCTCAACCCCCTTCTGGGGTCCTGCCATCTCCCCATAACTCCTGAACACCGTACTAATCAAGAATCCGTCAATCTCCACCTTAAAACTACCTATTGACTGTGGCAATGAATTCCACAGATTCACCACCATCTGACTAAAGATTTTAATACATTTATTACCAACAAGAGGTTAACAGCACAGGTGGAAACTCTGAGATGAGAACAGATGGGATGTTCCTCACTGGTTGTCTCCACATCCACTCTATCCAAGCCTTTCACTACTCGGTTTACAAGGTGTTGACCGTGTATTTTGAACCATACCAAAGATTCTTACATCACTGAAAATGGTTCCCAAGTTCCCTCCCTGGATGAATTACCTTGTTGTTGAACATGTCCAGGGCCTCCATCAGTCTGGTTCCGTCAAGCTTCTGAATGAAAACAGTCAGGGCCATTTCATTCGACCTGTTCAGAGGCTTCAGGCCAGTGAAGCACTGAAACACATCTGACAAGAGGTCACTGCTTAAACCGAAAAGCAATAGCTTAGGCTGCAAAGGAAAAACGCTGCCTTAGATTATAACATCCCAGCATATTGGTGTTCACTATCAACGATGAGCAATAGTTCACCAACCAGCCATTCAAAGCACAACAGTTAAATGTACTCATGGAAGTCAGACACACATAGTCTTAATAGAGCACCTCTACAACATTTAACATTATTCATGGTGATCTTATAGAGGTGTACAAAATCATGAGAGGAATAGATTGGGTGGATGCACAGAGCTTCTTGCCCAGAGCAGGGGAATTGAGAACCAGAGGACATCGGTTTAAGGTGAGGAAGAAAAGATTTAATAGGACTTCAGAAGTAACTTTTTCACATAAAGGCTGGTGGGTGTATGGAACCAACTGCCAGAGGAGGTAGTTGAGGCAGGTACCATTCCAATGTTTAACAAATATTTTGACAGGTACATGGATAGGACAGGTTTAGAGGGAAATGGGGCAAATGCAGGCAGGTGGAAATATTGTAGATGGGACATGTTAGTCGGTGTGGGCAAGTTGGGCCGATGGGCCTGTTGCCACGCTGTGTGATTCTATAACTATGACTATTATTTAAGTGCAAACTGCCATTGACGTCTTTGTGTGAGATTCAAGTCATGAAAATGCTTACCTCTGCACAAGCAAACTGTGTGATATTGAAGTTGCACAGTTGGCTTGCATTAACTGCAGTCAGGAAATCATTCATAGCCGAACTGTGCAAAGAAAATTAAAATTACTTTTACAGATGGAGAATAGTTGAGAAACAAACAACAAAACAACCTATTTTTATTGCACAGAGGGGGACATAATTAAAAAATAATCTTTAATTTCATGTCATCTGTCATTCCCAAGTGAGGCACAATAGTAATTGGGCACCACCAGTGATAGATGTAAGATAGAGGCAAAGTGCTGGAGTACCTCAGTGGGTCAGGCAGCATCTCTAGAGAAAAAGGATGGGTGACATTTGTTCCAAAGAAGGCTACCGACCGGAAATGTCACCAGTCCTTTTTCTCCAGGGATACTGCCTGACTTGCTGAGTTACTCCAGCACTTTTTGCCTATGTTTGGTATAAACCAGCATCTGCAGTTCCTTATTTCTCCACAATGACAGATGAAGTCAGGCACCAACAAGTTAACAGCGTGTCATGGGGGGATAGATAGAAAAGGCATTCACGTCAAATTCTTACCTGTTCACACTGCCGCACAATCTTGTTTCTGAAGGAGAAAGTATAAGAAGTTAATAACAGATTTGAATTATAACACTTGGATTAACTAGAGTAATCATTGTGTGTGATTATTTTTGCAAAGTAGTACTGATAATGTTTTATTATTCTTCATAAGTTCATAAGCTGGAGGAGGACAATTAAGGTATCCAGCCCATCAGGTCTACACCTCATTCAATCACCAGTCTTTGATAAAATGTAATCATTGCAAGTGCTCTCTGCTGTTTCGGAGACAGTTACCTGATGAATTATCTGGAATACCACCCTTCAAACCAAGTTTCCGGACTTCAAACTCAGTGTTTGAGGCCACCCAAAGCATCACGACCGTTTCATTCACGCCATCTCGAAGAGCTTGCAGGTTAAACCCGAGCAGGTCGATGATGTTCTGGGCGGTCAGATTCTGAGATGGAAACACAATTCATGAATGAGCAAAACAGGCAAAATATCGCACTTCATCAGGACTAATATCATCAGTTCAAATAGAGTTCATGGTTTTCTTGTTCATTAAGATTTCAGACAAGCCGGCTGTAAATGTGTGTTGGTAATGTGTTGCTAAATGTGTGATATGTTGGTAATCTGCGGCAGTGTTTCAGGATCAGAGGGTCCGTGCGGGCGATTGGCTGTGAGAGGGGATGTGAAGTATCGGAATTGAACGCGTTGCAATACTTAAGCAGTCAGAGGTTTGTCACCGACAATTTGTACCTGCACTTCTTCCGGATTCAAATTCTTGAAGATTGCAAACTCCATGTTAACTTCATTAATTGCAAGAAACCTCAAGTCATCAGTTGCGGCACCGCCTGGAGGAAGCAGAGACATTTCTCAGATGAATGCTGCAGCTCTGCACATTCACACAGCCTGGGGCAGCTCCAGCCAAGACCACAAGAAATTACAGAGACTTGTGGACGCAGCCCAGACCATCACACAAACCAACCTCCATTCCAGTGACTCCATCTACACCTCACACTGCCTCGGCAAGGCCAGCAGCATAATCAAGGCCTAGTCTCACCCTGATCACTCCCTCTTCTCCCCTCTCCCATCAGGGAAGAGGTACACAAGCATGCAAGCATATACCCCCAGATTCAGGGATATTATCAGGTGCCTGAACCATCGTATCAAGAACTAGAGAATGGTCCAGAGCTACCATCTACCTCACTGGAGATCCTCGGACTATCTCTAATCAGACTTTACTGGACTCTATCTTGCACTACATGTTATTCCCTTTATCTTGTGTCTGCACGCTGTGGATGGGTCGATTCTATTCATGTATGCTCTTTCCACTGTCTGGATAACACACGAGAAAGTGCTTTTCATTGAACCTCGCTCGGTACACGTGACACCAACCTAAATGAGATGAAATTAAACTAAATTAAACTAATCTAAACTAAACCAAACCAACCTATCAGATTGGATTGGATGCAAAGCAAAGCCTTTCACTGTATCTCGGTGCATCTTAATCTATGAGTAACCCAGATGTGAATTGGAAAAGCCCAGTCACCGTGGATCCCATACAGCTTAATCTTTCGGATAAGCGACCATGAGACCACCATCAAAATCAGACTCAGGAGTAAAATAAAACTTTGATTGACTTACCAAGATACGCCTTGACCAGTTGATAGTATGGGATGGGTTTGCCTTGCTCAGAGCTCAGTGCCAGGACGGCCTGGTCGTAAAGGAGGTTTTTGACTGACTGAGGACAAGAAGAAAACTCCAGAGCCCCGGCGTCCCTGTGGGAGTGAGATTACATCGTCAGTCTCGGTTTGTGCTTCAACCCCCCCCCATTGCACCAGTTAGGGACTTGCGAAACAGAGAACAGAGAACTAGAACTAGGGTGATCGGTGCTCTCTGTACGAAGTTTGGGCATTGGACTAGGACTGGAGGGCAGCCAACATTTTAAGAAAGGAGGGAGAGAGAAAACAGGGAATTAGAGACCAGTTAGCCTTACATCAGGAATGGGGAAGTTTATTAAAGATGTAATAGTAGCGCATTTGGAAAGCAGGATCGGTCAAATTCAGCATGGATTTATGAAGGGGAAATCATGCTTGACTACTCTTCTGGAATTTTTTGAGGATGTCACAAGTAGAATGGATGAGAGAGAGCCAGTGGATGTGGTACATCTGGAGTTTCAGAAAGCCTTTGATAAGATCCCACACAAGTGTGCAAAATTAGAGCACATGGTATTAGGGGTAGGGTATTGACGTGGATAGAGAACTGGTTGGCAGACAGGAAGCAAATAGTAGGGATAACGGGTCCTTTTCAGAATGGCAGGCAGTGACTAGTAGGGTGTCCATGGCATTGTTCACGCTTGCCATGAACACCTTCCACTCTCCGACATCACAAGACCCAGTTCACCCAGTGACCAGAACAACGCCATCCGTTTCCCAACACCTACCAGTACCTGTATACGACAGACACCGCACCCTTGACCCACTGAAGCCCTCGCCCATTCTCAATGTCCTCAGTGGCCCCATTGACCCGTGCTGAGCATCCTCCCAGGTTTCCCTCTGCCTGAACTAACAATTTCATTTCCGCTCTTGCTCATGAATACTGGGCCATGGGGTGTTTCATCCTTGGTCATAGAGTCACAGCTAGTGTCATAGAGTCATACAGCGTGATTACAGGCCCTTTGGCCCAACTTGCCCACACCGGCCAACATGTCCCATCTTACACTAGTCCCACCTGAGGGATATTTAGTCCATATCCCTCTAAACTGGTCCTATTCATGTACCTGTCCAAATGCTTCTTAAACATTGCAATATTACCTGGCTCAACTCTTTCTTCTGTCAGCTCGTCCCATACACCCTTCACCCTTGGTTAAAAAAGTTACCCCTCAGGTTCCTATTAAATCTTTCTCCCTTCATCTTAAACCTATGTCCTCTGGTTCTTGATTACCCTACTCTGGACATGAGACCCTGTGCATCTACCCGATCTATTCCTCTCATGATTTTGTGCATCTCCGTTAGATCATCCCTAGTCCTCTTGCGCTCCAAGGACTGGAGTCCTGGCCTGCTCAACCTCTCCCTATAGCTCAGGCCCTTGAGTCTTGCCAACATCTTTGAAAATATTCTCTGCATCTTGACAACATTGGTCTTCTGTCGTTCGATTATTTTGCCTTTCCAGGCATCAATCAAGCTCTGAGCTGTGACACTCACGTCAGGTTTGCAATGTTCACCAGCTGCTCTCTGTCCAGAATGCACAAGTTGCCTCCACCAACAGCTTTCAAAGATACTGCATTAAGAACACCATTGAACTGGAGGTATCTTGTGATGATGACTTTAACCTGTAGAAATACATTTGGAGAACACAAAATAAATTACAAACGGCTCTGTGATGTTGGTTTTATTCTAAATTTAATATGCAATAAGATCTAAATAACTTTTCAGTGAAGGAATTATAAATTCATAAGATCTTGGAGCAGAATTAGGCCATTCAGCCTA
Organism: Rhinoraja longicauda; assembly: GCF_053455715.1. Classification (NCBI taxonomy): domain Eukaryota; kingdom Metazoa; phylum Chordata; class Chondrichthyes; order Rajiformes; family Arhynchobatidae; genus Rhinoraja; species Rhinoraja longicauda. The sequence goes on from NW_027601835.1 coordinate 26,169, forward strand.
TCAAGTCTACTTCGCCATTCAATCAGGTCTGATCTATCTATCCTTGCCAACCCCATTCTCCTGCCCTCTCCCCATAACCCCTGACACCCATACTAATTGAGAATCTGTCAATATCCACCTTTCAATGACCATCTGTTGCAATAAATTCCAAATTCCGCACCCTCTGATTAAAGATGGCGCTGGTCCTGGACTCTCCCACTAGTGGAAGCATCCTCTCCACATTCACTCTAGCTACACCTTTTCACAATTCGGTGAGATTCACCCCCTCCCCCCCCCCCCCGCCCCCTTCATCCTTCTAAACTCAAGAAGTGTTTATTCGTTGAAACATCCATTGATGTAGATGATGGATAAGGACCAAAGTCTGGAGGTGTCCCTCCTAGTTTTGATAAAACTCAACCAAGATGCAAAAATCATCAGTAAACTTCAATACATTCAAAACTCCGCTGCCCGTCTACTCACCCACACCCCGATCCGTGACCATATCACCCCCGTCCTTTATAAACTCCACTGGCTCCCCATCCCCCACAGAATCCAGTACAAAACCCTCCTCATAACCTACAAAGCCCTCCATAACCTGGCCCCATCCTACCTGACCGACCTCCTCCACAGGCACACTCCCACCTGCACCCTCCGCTCTGCTGCTGCCAATCTCCTATCCCCCCACATCCGGACCAAACTCAGATCCTGGGGGGACAGGGCTTTCTCCATCGCTGCTCCCACCCTATGGAACTCACTACCCCAAAACGTTAGAGACTCCTCCACACTCACCACATTCAAAACATCGCTGAAGTCTCACCTGTTCAGTACTGCCTTCAACCACTGAAGGTCACCTCACCTTCTGTCTCCTTTCTCTGTTCGTTTATTTATTTACTTATTTATCTATTTATTCATTTCCCTATGTTCTCTAAATCTCTGTAAAGCGTCTTTGAGTATATGAAAAGCGCTATATAAATAAAATACATTATTATTATTATTATTATAAATCCTTTTGATCAGTGTCAGAATGTCTCCGCCAGTAGGGTGTCATTAAAACGTTGCTGGTGTCAGTACCGTTATGATTTCCTGCTCTCGCCTCAACAATGCAGAAAGTGTCTCCACTCGAGTGATATTCCAGCTGCTGATTTCCGTTGCATTGAACACGATGGAGATGTTGCCCAGCAGTTGTATCTGGTTTTCTGGGAGGCCACTGGAATAAATCTGAATGGAAATGTCAACAAGGTTAGCCTTCATTTTAGTTGTTAAAATTTGGCTGTAAATTCTGCTTTAGCTTGAAATGCCGAGCTACAATGTAATTCCACTTCTCTTCATTGCACCTTGAAGTTACCACCCCATGTGGTTTTTCCCTCCATGGAAAGATTTGGAACAGATATCCCACCAAGTTTCACATGACTCCCTGTCAAACCCTCATGGTGGAGCGATGATGGGAGAACCCTGGAACTGAGATCTGTATTGTTCTGTATTGTTGGAGGTGCCGACTTTTGGACAGAACATAAAACTGAAGCCTTTCCTGCCTGTTCGAATTTGGCCAAAACCCCATTATTTACGTTAGAGATACAGTGCAGAATCAGCCCACCTAGTCACAAGCACTATCCTACACACACTCAGGACAATTTACAATTTTTATCGTACCCAATTAACTTACAAACTTGCATGTCTTTGGAGTGTGGAGGAAACCGGAGCACCCGGAGAAAACTGACACGGTCATGGGGAGAAAGCACAAATTCTGTACACACAGCACCCGTAGTCAGGATTGAACCCAGGTCCGTGGCGTTGTGAGGCAGCAACTCTGTGCAACCCCTATTGACTCTAGTTGACAACAAAATAAATGGAAGTACCAGGTTCCTGAACAATATGTATTTAGGGTGGATATCATTGACACAAAATACAGGGTTTTTATCTCCTTTTAATATCTTTTATTTGGTAATCATAAATTACATTGGAGCAGAATTAGGCCATTCAGCCCATCGTGTCTACTCCGTCATTCAATCATCTGATTTATTTGTGATATCTTCTATCACAAAGTGGTAGGGGTGGCACGGTGGTGCAGCGGTAGAGTTGCTGCTTTACAATGCTTTTAGCGACCCGGGTTCGATCCCGACTACGGGTGCTATCTGTATAGAGTTTGTATGTTGTCCCCGTCATCTGCGTGGGTTTTCTCTGAGATCTTCGGTTTCCTCCCACAATCCAAAGACATACAGGTTTGTAGGTTAATTGGCTTTGTATAAATGTATACATTGTCCCCAGTTTGTGTAGGATAGAGTAAATATGCAGGGATCGCTGGTCGGTACGCACTGGGTGGGCCGTAGGGCCTGTTTCCACGCTGTATTTCTGAACTAATCTAACTTATTGTGTGATTCTCATGGTCCCCGAAGTTATATCAGCACCGTGGAATAATCAAAAGCAACAAACATCATCAATGAGTTGTTCTTCCTCTGTCCTTACACAGAGATTACATACCTGTAGAAGTCTATTTTTCAGCACTTTCAGCTGTGTTTGATCAAAGGCAAGAGATCCCAGTTGGAGAATGTTATCTTTCAGCACAGCATCACTCAAACAAAGGTCCAACTGGGCCGCATTGTAGATTGCAGGCGTCAGGTCACTGATGTCCTCGGGACCTATCACTCCCTCTGTACAGACTGCAAATACAAACCTCTGTTAGTTGATGGAGGTGCAGGAAAGGCAGATTAATGCTGTGGGTTAAGGGGTTTTCGGATGGGATACAGGTGCTAAAAAGGAGGGGTGGTAACAATGTGTTCAATATATGGGAAGCTGTGGGAAGAGATAATGTATTGAAAGGACCATTAAATGAACCGATACACCATCCATTACCCTCAATCCCTCCAACTCCAGCACACCGTGACTGCCCAGTACACCATTTGACCACTCCTCCCAACCTTCACCACCAAGCAGGATGAGGGCAACGGGTGAATGGGAACCTGAATCCATGTGAGTAACCCTCCTAGCTGCACCCTACCCAGCCAGGATATATGTAGCTGCCCTTCATCACTGCTCGATCTGAAAGCTGCAACTCTCTATCCAACATTACCCTTAACATTACCCTTGAGGGTGGCACGGTTATGCAGCGGCGGAGTGCTGCCTCACGGCACAAGAGACCCAGTTCGATCCTCACTACGGGTGCTATCTGTATGGAGTTTGGACATTCTCCCCGTGATCTGTGTGGATTTACATTGGGAACTCTGGTTTCCTCCCACACTCCAAAGACGTGCAGGTTTGTAGGTGAATTGGCTTGGTAAGATTGTAATTTGTTCCTGGTGTGAGCAGGATTGAGTTAGTATGCATGAATCGCTGGTCGGTCCGGACTCGGTGGGCCTTTGTTTGCAGCTTATTAGCCCAGGAACATATCAATACACTACTCTTCCCCACCACGCTGATTATTCAACACACGCTTATACTCATTACATACTTGCTGAATTGTTCGACCGTCTTTGTAACTTGAGCTGTCCAATAAATATCAACACTTCAACAGGAGGTCCCAATCTTTTGACTTCCTTGATAAATCTTGGCAGAGCTTCATTAAGGGTAGCCTGCACAGGGGAAGTAGATAAGTTCAAGGATGACATTATACACATTGTTAATTGTAAATTTCTGCCTGGAACAGCACCAGTGAGAAAATATCCTGCATGAATGAAAACAATTGGCATTTGGGTATCAATCCCTCCCATGAACAATCCAACATCAGTGTGAACCTTAAGTGAAGTCCCGCCGAAGTCTTGGGGCAAGGCAGAACTAGGAGTCAGCTGGCGACGTCACACGCGAGGACCAAGGGCCGGTAGGAGGGTGAACCGCAGTAATGCCTCCAGCACCTTCAAGGTCGACTGCGAGATGTGCCCCCGGGAAACAAAGAAGGCCGGACGAGTAGAGGAGAGGGATGTCGGTTCGTGGGAACTGCTCCAGTACATCGAGCCCGCGGGCCAACCGGACTTTGGAAATGGCACCAAAACATGTCGGCGCCCACGTGTGTCATATATGCAAAAATAATTTCACTGTGCAGTTGCACACGTGACAACTAAAACACCATTGAACCATTGAAATATGGTGGAACGAGAGGATTACAAGTACAAGCAGCACAGCATCTCACCATCCCCACTTGGAAATGGACCAAGCTGAACGTCATCAAACCATGATGATAGAGAACACGGAGCAGAGGCCCAGGACACTGGCTGAACTGCTGGTGGGAGCTGACGTGGGAGCGTTGACCATGAGGCAGAGGATCACCAGGGTGCTGGAACCAGATCAAAGTTGAAGACTCGGTGTGGGGATAGCGGATGAGATGGGAGGATAATGGGGTGTTGGTCTTGTGGCGGTGGAGGTGGGGAGGACAGGGCAGGCATGGCCAATGCGGTCAAAGGGAAGAAAAAACCCCTGAATGAGATTTCAGTCACAGAGAGAGGGTTAGCAGCACATAATTAACCAATGTCATCATGGACTTTTCAGTGTTCCCGATGATCAAGTTTCACTCTACATTCTATTACAGTCTAAACAAGGAATTCAAAGCAGTACAATTTCTCCAACTTGTCAACTTGAATTAAAATTGTGTCTGTAAACCGTACCCTGTCTATTTCACTCCATGTGTCCGTCAACGCCAAACAAAGGTTTCCAATGCTTTGTATCGTAGACGAGGACCAGGATGAAGGAACACTGCAGACAAATGAAAATCTCTCAGTTAATGAAGCATTGTTGTAAGTGGTAGCATAATAATCCAAGCATTCGTGCGCTCAAGGTTCAAGAGGAACATATCTCAGACCACACATGGCACATCTAGCAGAGCCGCTGCCTCACAGCACCAGAGACCCGGGCACAATCTTCATCTTGGGTGCTGTCGGTGTGGAGTTTGCACGCGTGTTCAGGTGTTCCTGCTTGCCCCCCATATCCACAAAGGCATGAGAGTTGGCGTTTAATTGCCGACTGTAAATTACCCCCAGTGTGCAAAATCTGGTGGGGGAATTAATAGCAATATGCAGAATATAAAGTGGGATTAGAGTAGTGGAGGATGAGTGTAGATGGGTGCATCGAGGTCATGGGCCAAAGGGCCATTTTCCACTTCTCCATCTATCTCCACTCTGCAATGAAAATCCTTTCAAGATACACCCATGAGATTTAGTTACTAATCAGTGCGAGTTTAATCTCCAAAGTCAAACACAAAAAAAGCATCTTCTCTCTCTAAATTATTGCCAAATTATCTCAGTCAATTACTGATCTGTGTGAATTTAATCTCCAAGTCAAAAACACAAAAAATCTATCTCTCTCTGTAAATTATTCCAAAATAATCTCAAGTCAATTAGTTTGCAATAGACTCAGCTGCAGGGTAAGGATGCCCATCGCACAGGAATGTTTTGGGCAAACATATCTTGACCATGGACTTTAGTTATAGAGTCAGAGTCATACGGCATGGAAACAGGCCCTTCGGCCCAACTTGCCCACACCAACCAACATGTTCCAATTACACTAATCCCATCAACCTGCATTTGGCCCATATCCCTCTAAACGGTCCTATCCATGTCTAATTGCTTCTTAAACGATAGTCCCTGCCTCAACGTCTTCCTCCCGCAGCTCGTTCCATATATCCTTTGCATGAAAAAGTTACCCCTCAAGTTCCTATTAAATCTTTCCCCCTTCACCTTAATCCTATGCCCTCTGGTTCTCAATTTCCCCACTCTGGGCAACAGACTCTGTGCCTCCACCCGATCTATTCCTCTCATGATTTTACACACATCTATTAGATCACCCCTCATCCTTCTCTGCTCCAGGGAATAGAGTCCCAGCCTGCTCAACCTCTCCCTATAGTTCACTCTGCAGTCCTGGCAACATCCTTGGTAATCTTCTCTGCACCCTTTCCACCTTCACAACATCTTTCCTACAACATGGTGCCCAGAGGAGCATGTTTCAGGAATTAAAATGTTGTTATTTCAAGTGACCTGCTTCCACTGGGTTGTGGATAGAGTCTGTACGTTCTCCTCAGAAAGTCCATTATGGAGTAGTGAAACATCAACTACAGAGACTTTTGATGTGATCTGTATTGAAAAGGATGAGCATTTCACACTCACCCATATCTGCTCCTTCCATCTCTAAGGAGAACTTCAATTGCACTCTTCTGATCGTCTCGATAGGAGACACATTTCTTTAATGCATCCAGAACAGTTATATCAGATGCCAGGATCGCAGATCCATCAAGTTCACAGACCAATCGACCGAGTGTGGTCACACTCTCCTTCGTCAGCTTGTTGCTGGTAATTCCCTGGATTTTTGTCAAAAGGTTAACATTAATTCTGCAGCATTTCACTGTACAAAATGCAACTCAGTCAAAACGTTCCCATTATTAAGACCGCTCTGGTTGTGTGGACTAACAATGCCACAATATATCAGCATATCAAGAAAGTGTCACATTTTTAGTCACAAAACGCTAGAGTAACTCAGCGGGTCAGGCAGCATCTCTGGAGAAAAGGAATAGGTGACGTTTCGGGTCGAGACCCTTCTTCAGACTCGACCTGAAACGTCACCTATTTCCTTTACTTTAAACCAGCATCTGCAGTTTCTTCCAACACAGGTAACATTTTTAACTGGTTATCAATCTAACATCAACTTCAGGTTTCAGCTTCAGCTAAATGGATCTCAAATAGTTCGCACACTGATGAACACACCAGTGTTTAAAAATGCTCATGACTTTAAACGGGAGGCTAAAACACAAAAGTCTTCTATGGGGCCACTGAGTTGAATAAGCCAGAACTCATCTGCCACTGAAATCAGGGAAAAGTTGTCCCCAGACCCGATTCTACTAACAATTCCTTCAAAATGCAAACTCTGCTTCTTGCCTTTCCAAATGGTCTTGGAGTTTTACTGAATATTATTGATCAGGTAAATGCTGGGGTTCACCTCCACCCAGTCACGCTGCATAAACATGAAAAGAAAGTAGGTTTGGGACGTAACAGTCAGCAACAATTGGGACTAGTATCTGACAACTGAACAATCAACAATTCATCGAATGTACTGAAGCGTTAGCTCTTCTGAATCATCCTACCACAACCAGAGAGCAGAGCTGAACCCCGATTATCTACCTCTTTGATGACCCTCGAACTTACCTTGATCAGACTTTGCTGGCTTTATCTTGTACTATACGTTATTCCCTTAAATGGCTCAATTGTAATCATGTATTGTCTTTCTGCTGACAGGTTAGCACAAACCAAAAGCTTTTCGGAACACGTGCCAATAAACCAAATTGAACTGAACTGATAAACCTCCTCACTTGCACCCAGTGCAATTATTGACAAAGTGTCAGGGTGGCACATTTATTATCAATTTAAACAGTGCGATCACAGGGAGGTGTGCCCAAGATAACGGGTTCATCAACCCCAGGTTTTCATTTGCTGAGCACTTCATCCTTACCAGGCAGGTCTTGGCATCATTCAGAATACTTTGCTTTCTTGCTGATACTTTCCGTAAGGTATTAACGTTCGATTTCCCAACTAATTTGAAGAACTCCCGGCAGTTGAAGTTGAACTGAGTCCTGAAGTGTTGATAACTACGAAGCAAAACATAAAATACACAAGATTATATTATTGATATGAAGTTATTCTTTCTTCTCTCTGCTCCCGACTGGCAGAAGATGAAGGAGTTTGAAAGTGTGCACCATCAGACTCAGGAACAGCTTCTTCCCCTCTATTATCAGGCTTCTGAACCATTCTTCCATAAGCATGGGTAATGTTTGATACACCTCTTCCCCATTATGGACATTGGACTTTGCCTATGGGATTGGTGCCCTATAATGCTGTGAACTATATTCTGCACACTGTATCTTTCCCTTTCCTTTACCTAATGTACTGGAATTTGACTTGATAGTCTTTATGTTTAGTATTTGCTGATTGGTATGGATAGAATGCAAAACAAAACTTTTCACTGTACCTCAGTGCATATGACAATAATAAATCTAATTAATCCTAAGAATCATTTACAATTTCCCAGCCCACATTTACATGCTTTCACACCCATCCCCACCCTGTCCTCCTTTGTAGGCTCCCTCATCGACACGCACGCATCCAGACATGCACACACATGGCCAAAACGCCTGATGCACAGCTATCCTCACTTCATTACCACACGATAGAAAACATACTTAGTGTCACAGAGTGATACAGTGTGGAGAGAGGCCCTTTGGCCCAACTTGCCCACACCGGCCAACATGTCCCAACTACGCTAGTCGTACCTGCCTGTGCTTGGTCTATATCCCTCCAAACTTAACCTATCCATGTACCTGTCTAACTTTTTCTTAAATGTTGGGATAGTCCCAGCCTCAACTACCCCCTCTGGCAGCTTGTTCCACACACACACAACCCTTTGGGTGAAAAAGTTACCCCTCAGATTCCTATTAAATCTTTACCCCTTCAACTTGAACCTATGTCCTCTGGTCCTCGATTCCCCTACTCTGCGCAAGAGACTCCTTGCATCTACACAATCTATTCCTCTCATGATCTTATACACCTCTCGAAGATCACCTCTCATCCTCCTGCGTTCCAAGGAATAGAGACCCAGTCTACTCAACCTCTCATTATAGCTCAGACCCTCTCGTCCTGGCAACATCCTTGTAAATCTTCTGTGAGCTCTTTCAAGCTCGACAACATCTTTCCTAAAATATGGTGCCAGGAAATGAACACAATACTCTACATGCGGTCTCACCAACGTCTTATGCAACTACAACATGACCTCCCAACTTCTATACTTGTTCTGAAGCGAGATGTAATTGTGGTCACTTTGCACCTAAATGGAATCTGAAATAGCAATACCTGGCATTTTTCTGTCTGTCATTCCCTGTGGAACAATCTTTTTGGAGCATTGCAGGGAAGTTTGGACCACAGGGTCTGATCAAGGATCATTCATTGTCTCTCCTTCCCCCTACAATTAGTCTATAGAATGGTCCCTACCTAAAAGGTCAACTATCCATGTTCTCCAGGGATGCTGCCTGACTTGCTGAGTTACTCCAGCACTTTGTGACCATTCAGAGTCTCGCTTGGTACAACTGGACATTAACAGTGCAACAATAGTCTGGACCTCACTACATTAAGGTCCAAGGTTACTCTTTGTCCATCTGTCCCTCAGACATCCAACATGTCCTCACAGTACTGGCTAACCCATGCACTGATCTTACAGCCGATTCCCCGGTCAACCTCAGCCTTCTTTCTCCATTTGTTCAATTATCGTGAGCCTCTGAACGGCCAATGGGCCCAAACCTCCAACCCCTTGCTCCCGGCACAAAGCCTCTGACAAGCCATCCAACGACCTTGCTGCCCAAGGCTCTGGTCCTCTGATGGCTCACCCAATTAATCTGCCCCACACCATGTCCCCATTGGGACCACTGTTCACCCAGCCTCTCTCCCCCACACCCCTCCACATTGACTCAGTCTTGTTGAACGTGAGGCCCAGGATCATACATCACATCCATTGGGATGCACCACCATTTCTACCTCATACTTTCCAGATATAATTTAGTGTGAGTCCCTGAGATTTCCATTCCCCACACCACCTCTGTGCTTGGGCACCGAGGACAACTATCACAGTGAGGAATACACATAATACTTTGAGTCCATGTGCTCACGTTATGTTTCCATTAACTGATAACAGCAAGTACCCTGGTTTATGACAGATCTGGCAAACATCAGCATCAATGGTCTATTCAACAAATAACTTGGGGCCGTACAATGGCGCAGAGGTAGAGTTGCTGCCTTACAGCGCCAGGGACCCAGGGACCCGTAGGATAGTGATAATGTGCGGGCATCCTTGGTCGGAGTGGACTCGGTGGGCGGAAGAACCTGTTTCCGCGCTGTCTCTCTAAACTAAAGTAAACTGAGGAAACTGTTCCAAGGAAACACAACATACTTGAACAGCAGAACATCTGCAGGTAAGACATCCAAGGCGAGTTCAGTTCTTGCAGAAGTGAGTCTTCCAGCCATACATTCAAGCTGAAATGACAGACAACAACGTCACTTTGGGAACTGAAGCATGGAGATACTTTTATTCTCAGTTATTTTCCTCTCTACATCCCGCTGTAGTTTTGCTTCAGTAGTAGGTTAACTGGAGGTATCTTTCACGCTTCTTTGAATGTTCTCACCTGACTTTCATCAAGCACGACCTCTTTATCCTTCACTGCTTGAACGAGCTTCAGAAATGCTGGGAAAGGGAGGGTTTTCGTTGCACCACAACTAAAGCCTCTGAGGACAGCAGGCGACAATCTGGAACAGGTTGTGGCAATATTAATATCTAAACAGTCCACTTTTGTCATCACTTTAAAACCTTTAATCACAACCTCCACCCATTGCATTCCCGAATGATAACATCTCAGGTTGTGATTTTAGACGTTGTCAAAGCACGGGACAGAACATTCAGCTGGTGAACATAACTCTGGCAAAATCAACAAGTGCCCTTCATTCACAACAGTTTAATTACTGATGTAAATTGGCCGTCACACAAATCATTGGCTGTGTTAGAAACTACACGAGAACGCTCAAACTCAACTCAAGTGCACGAATGATGACACCAACACTCCTGCTAAATACATGGACAACAATGCCACATTGGGAGCTCAGGCATGGCAACCCTGAATTAGGCATCAAAAACGGCAGAAATTAAAAGAGCATTGCTTACGTCTCAAAATTGTTGTTGGATCTGACCACATCTTGAAAGAAAACGGCAGACTATGGAAGAAAAGGATTTGAATTAATAACTAATGTAACAGGGTTATGGAGTGTTCATACATTCACCGCTCACACAACATGAATGGGACAATATTCCCGACATCTAACGTACAATGGCATGAAGCAGCTGACTTTCATAAGTTAGATTATAGGAGCAGAATTAAGCCATTCGGCCCATCAAGTCTCCTCCTCCATTCAATCATGGCTGATCTATATTTCCGTCAACCCCATTCTCCTGCCTACTCCCCGTAACTCCTGACATCCGTACTAATCAAGAATCTGTCAATCTCCGCCTTAAAAATACACAATGACTTGGCCTCCACGGCCATCTGTGCAATGAAATCCACAGATTCACCACCCTCTAATTAAAGAAATTATCACTCATCTCCTTACTAAAAGTAAGTCCTTTTATTCTGAGGCTATGGTCTCTGGTCCTAGACTTTCCCACTAGTGGAAACATCCTCTCCACATCTACTCTGTCAAGGCCTTTCACTCTTCAGTAAGTTTCAATGAGATCTCCATCATTACAGCCGTCGTCCCTGCTGTAAACAACCAGATCATCTACCTGACTGGGAGTCCACCGTTTATTGTTGACGTCGCTGAGGCTTAGGTTGGAGGTTAACAGCACAGGTGGAATCTCTTCGACAAGAACAGATGTGATGTTCCTCACAGTGGCAGCTGGGTTGTTAACGTTTCTCAGCACCTGATTTACAACAAAATAGGATAGAATTTACGGGAAGACGAGAACTGGTATCACACAACAGCATTAACGTTGATAACATCTAGATAGACCGTGAGAAACAGATTGCGTTTTGTACCCGTGACAATTGCTCACCTGCAGAACACAGATCGTCCGTATAGATTGTGGTGCACTTCTAATATCCTCACCAAACCTACTGCTTGCGATGACATTGATCAATATCTTAGGATTAATACGTTGGAACACATTGCTGGGAATACCGACAACCAGGCTTCCCAGACCCAGCAGTCTATTCGTGTCATTGACCTGGGTGAAAAGTGAAAGGCAAATGTCACAAATTGACCATGCTATCAAGAATTCATTTTCAAGATTTGTGGCATAATATTGTGATTACCTCCCCCATTCCCCATGTCAGAGAATATTTAGTGAGAAATGACTGAAAATATTGGCTGATCTTCCCATTGCTTGCACCATTGTACATTTGGCATTAAGACCAAATACTGCTGTGGAAGAACTTAGCTTCTGCATGGGTCTACATGGTAGGCTGCTCTGGAAGGATAGATCCCATGGGATTCAAGGAAAGGTAGCTGAATGGATAGAAAATTGGCTTCATGGACTGGAACAGGGGGTGATGGTGGAAGGTTGCTTTCCGGACTGGAGGTCTGTGATTAGTGGTATGCCTCAGGGTTTGGTGCAGGGTCCATTTCTATGATTTGGATGAGAATGTACATGGCATGGTTAGCAAGTTCGCAGATGAAACAAAAGTGGGTGGTAATGTCACGAGTGAAGATGGTTGTCAAAAATTGCAGTGGGATCTTGATGGGTTGGGTAAATGGGCTGAGGAATGGTTGATGGAATTTAATACAGAGAAATGTGTGGTGTTGCACAGTCAATATCTTTACATGCAGCTCTTTGAAAATTCTTTGCTCAGATACAGATTTTAACCTTGTAAAGCAAATTCACTTAAGCACCAGAGGCTCGAGATAATATGAGCATTCATTTTATTCACTTGTTACTAATTGATTCATTACTGTTTTTTTCATTAACTTACTTGATAACCGTCTTTTAGTAGCCTGTTGACGATGGAATTAGCCTGGCCAATGTTCCAGCCTCTGACGCTGCCCAGGTTTGGCAGGGCTCGCTCCAAAGTGTTCCCATCAATTTTGTTAACCTGTGACAGCGACAGTCCGACTGCGGTTTGCCCCAAAGCGTTCAAAGTGCTGACTGAAAAGGTGTCGATTTTGCCCACTAAAACTACCGCCAACTGAAAGAATGAACAGCAAGGCATTAACACCGAGCATCTTTCACAACACCTGCTTCAGCAAAATGTTTTACAGGAAGTATTTCTCACCTGAAGCTGTTCATCTGTCGGACCTTCAGCGGGTGAGATCCCATTGGCAGTTGTGTTCGGGGACACACCAGGCTCACACACTTGGTTTACCTTCTCGATCACAGACAAGATTTCCTGTCCACTCAAGGGCTGTGAAGTACCGTCAATGAAGCAAAACAGAGAGTCTGGGAGGCTGCAAGAGATAGATGCCAGTCGCACAATGTGTGAGCCAATCTCACAGAGATGGAGTATTCTCCCTCCCTGGAGCTATTATAGAATTGTTACACAAGCAAACTTTGAAGAATCATCAAGATACTTTACACATCATCCCCCAACTTGCATCAGTTCCTAAGTTTTCCAATTAATATCTAATTTTACTGTGAAAGAGGAACTACCTTTAGACTTTATAGATATTGCTTGGAAACTGGCCCTTCAGCCCATCGAGTCTGCGCCGACCAGTGATCACCCCGTATATGAGCACTAACTTAAACTTTGTAGTGTGCGACAAACCGGAGCAACAGGAGAAAACCCACGTGGTCACGGGGAGAACGTAAAAATTCTGTACAGACAGCACCCGAGGTCAGGATCAAACCTGGGTCCCTGCCACTGTAAGGCAGCAACTCTGCCACTGTGTCACTGTGATGCCCCTTCATGAAAATTGGCTTTACTTAGTCTCTCTATATTTCTCAGTTGCTGGTAATTGGATTATTTACAGCTTTAAACTCAAAACAACGCAAAGCCTTGAACTTGAGGAAGGAAGCCCCTCTCAACAAGCAAGACTACAAATAAGGTGACAGATTATTGTGGCATCGACTGCAATGCAATGTGACAATCAAACCATTTTAAATGGCAGAGTGGTCAACTCTGGGACGACTGTGTACATTGGTCCACACATCATGAATGGTTTAAGGAAGTGACCCACCACCACCTTCTCAGGGGAAACCCGGATGATCAAGAAATGTTGTTCACACCCGCAATGCCCCCAGCCTTTTCACAATACAACATTAAACTGCTTCACTCCTGTCAGGGAGAGATGATGTCAAAGACCTACCTTAAGACAGTCACATTAGAGTTGTTTCTGACCAGCAAGTTGAGGTACAACTTTGAAACTTCACTGGGTAACGTCAGATTTGCCAAGAGTGCCAGGTTTTCAGGGTTTTCAGCAAATCGTTGAATCTGCACAAGGTTGAGAAGAAATTACAAATATTTAACTGGAAGAAGTCTTTTGATGACTAATCTTTGAAAGAAATAAAGATTCAGCTTCGTGTTGGTGAAACACACTATGATGGATAACGTGGATTGTAAGAAAGCTTCCAAACCACAGATGACGTTTAATAGAATATTGTGTGGTTGCATCAAACTTGAAGCTTATTTTGCACTCCCATCAATTTTCTTATCCAAAGATTTCTGAAATGTGACTGGTTTGTAAGTTCCTGCTTTATTTGCTACTTCTAACAAGGATTTATACCTCTGGAAGGCTAACACTTAAGTTTGAGATATGAGAGACTGTAGATGCTGGAATCCCGAGTAAAATGCAAAGTGCAGGATGAACACAGCGGATCAGGCAGCATCTGTGGAAGCAAAATACAGGCGACCTTTCCGCAAGAAATAGGAGCAGAATTAGGCCATTTGGTCCGTCCAGTCTACTCCACCATTCAATCTGGCCGATCTACTTTCCCCTCTCAACCCCATTCTCTCGTCTTCTCCCCATAACCTTTGACAGCCTTCCTGAGCAAGAATTTCACATTAGGACCTTACTTCCAAATTGAGTCGACCAGAATTGTCGACTGTCCATGCCCTCCCCAGATGCTGCCTGACCCACTGACTTCCTCCAGCACTTTGTGCTTTGTGAAATAGTTCATAAGTTCATAAGTTGTAGGAGCAGAATTAGGCCATTCTGCCTATCAAGTCTATGCCATTCAATCATGGCTGATCTATCTTCCCCTCCCAACCCCATTCTCCTGTCTTCTCCCTATAACCCCTGACACCCATACTAATCAATAATCTGTCAATCTCCGCCTTTAAAATATCCATTGACTTGGCCTCCACAGCCTTCTGTGGCAATGAATTTTGCAGATTCACCACCCTCTGACTCAAGAAACTCCTCTTCATCTCCACAGTTACATTTTTCAAAATTGATTTCCACAAGTAGCTGGTTACCCGGGCAACTCGATGTTTGACAATCCCAATCAAAAGTTTAAAGGAGAATATGTACCTCAGATTCATTATTGAAGAAGGACAGAAGATCCACCCTGGATATGTGATTCATGTAAAGCCCCAGATATTGAGCAAACCAGGCAGTGGAGTTCAGGGCGGGATCAGTAACATTATAGCACGTGGGCTTGGGACCTGTAAGAAAAATAATTCCACGTTAATTCTGTGGAAAATGAAAAGTCATGCCGAACATCATTTCCACGATCAAGCAGGAATTGCACTTCCACGCCCAACAGCAGGGACCGTTTCTTCCCAGCTGTATCAGGCAACCGAACCCTCCTACCGCGACCCTTGGACTAACTTTGATTGGACTTTACTGGCTTTACCTTGCACTAAGCGTTATTGTACCTGTACACTATAAATGGCTCGATTGTAATCATGCATTATCTTTCTGCTGACTGGATAACAGGCTCCAAGAGCCTTTGTCGGCACCTCGACACAAGACAATAAACTAAACTAGAATTAACCAACTAAACTAGATGGTTATTGATAGAACTAATCATCATGTTCTTCGGTGAAGCACAGTTAATCTGGTTGAAGGTCAGGGTGTTGGTGAGTCAGGGGTAGATGGGGGATAAAGGAGGAAGAGCAGGTGAACCGAGTGGCATCTGGTCGCCCAAAAACATTCCATAAGTGGGGATACCGTCTCATTCACCTCGACATCTACCTCACTGTGGAGATTAGACGTTGTCTATCGAACTGTTAGGCTACAACACTGAGTACTATATTCTACATTCTGTATCTTACAGTGTGACATGGTGGCACAGCGTCAGAGTTGCTGCCTTACGGCGCCAGAGACAAGGTTTTGATCCTGACTCTGGGTGCTGTCTGTACGGAGTTTGTACATTCGCCCCATGACAGCATGGGTTGTCCCCGGGTGCTCTGGTTTGCTCCCATAGTGCATAAACGGACAGGTTTGTTAATTTGGCTTCGGTAAAAACTGTAAACTGTCCTTAGTGGGTAGGATAGTGCCAGTGCTCGGGGATCGCTGATTGGCGTGGAGACAGTCA
Source organism: Rhinoraja longicauda (assembly GCF_053455715.1). Taxonomy (NCBI): domain Eukaryota; kingdom Metazoa; phylum Chordata; class Chondrichthyes; order Rajiformes; family Arhynchobatidae; genus Rhinoraja; species Rhinoraja longicauda. The sequence goes on from NW_027601835.1 coordinate 42,123, forward strand.
ATCTCTGTACCCTGGGGAGCAACTAGAACTCTGCTGATGGTTGATGAGAATAAGCTGTTCTTGAACCTGGATCTTATGGTTCTCGGGCCATCTTTGACTACGACGGGTCATAACAACTCCACCTCTGGAGCTTTTCAACAAGAAAGCGTAACGTCACCTTGCTGGAGATAAGATTTGATGCCCTCATAGATTTCCCTCTGTTTGTCTGCAGTAAGTTCACTGTAGGGAGCATTCAATGTTCTGACACTAAAGGAGAAATTCAAGAAATTTAATAACATTTAGAATATCATCATCAGCTTGACTACAGTTACTAAAGAAAACAATATAACTCACGACAATAGAACTGAAAGTGTAGCACCATACAATCCAATGGTAACATTCAATCAGTGTTTCGTTACATGTACACGTGGTGAGAGATACTCGATCAGTGCCAAGAATGACCAGGAACAAAGGAGGACGGAGATAGTGTTGGACATTGTCTGGTCCATCACGGGTATTGATCTCTCCACCATTGAAGAGACCTACAGGATGCACTGCCTCAAGAGGGCAGCCAATGTCAAAGATCCACACCACCCCAGCCACGCTCTCATCTCACTGCTGCTGTCGGGAAGAGGCATGGCCCAGAGAACCATAAGATCCAGGTGCAGGAACAGCTTCTTCTCATCAACCATCAGGCTCTTGACCCAAACCACACAACCCTAACTACAACCTTGCCCCAGCATCAAACTACTATGGATTTTGTATAAAATTGCTCAATTGGAGTCTGGTTATCTAGTCTAAATATTGATATGGTCATAAGTGATTGGAGCAGAATTAGGCCATTTGGACCATCAAGTCTATGCCGCCATTCAATCATGGCTGATCTATCTCTCCCTCCTAACCCCAATCTGCCAACTTCTCCCTATAACCCCTGACACTCAAAATAATCAAGAATCTATCTATCTCTGCCTTAAAAATACCTATTGACTTGGTCATCACGACTCTTGCGTTTATACAAATATATCCGCTGAAACAGACTCTCCATTCCTCTCTCTCATTCGATGATATGTAACACATTCAGTAACTAAGACATGAGATAGACACAAAATGCTGGAGTAATTCAGGCGGACAGGCAGCATCTCTGGATAGAAGAAATGGGTTACGTTTCTGGTCAAGACTCTTCTTCGAACATTTCGCACAGTGAAATTCTTTGCTGGTATACCCAATGTATACAAATAGCGGCCACCTACGGCACTGACAAATTTACAACAAGCACGTCGGGTTCTCCTTTTGTTCTCCCCCCTGCCCTCACGGCGGTCCCGCCATGACAGGTCCTCCATTGTTCTTCCCAGTCCCTTATAGCGGTTGCCTCACGCCCAGTTGTCCATTGTTCTTTCCCCACCCTCATGGCGATCCCTCCACACTCTCATCAGCCGTGGACCTCACTGTCGCCGCTGCCTCGATAAAGGCATCCGGCCGCGTTCCCAGTCCACAGCCGACTTCTGGCCGCACGGCCCGGCGGGAACCCTTTCAAGTTCACACCCAAAAATCACCACGACAATTCGCTTTATAAATCTACATTCTTTTTGACACAAAAAGCAGGATGTTGTCTGTCCCGTTGAGTTACTCCAGCTTTAAACCAGCATCTGCAGTTCCTTCCCACAAGACATGGGATTTTTTTTCAACACAATGCTCAGTTTCAATCAATCAGTTGACTGCACCTCAGAGATAACGCACTGAGAAAGCCAATCACTTGGGATGACTGACACACTTGAGGGGTTTACCCGTGGAATGTACATTCAACGTAGGTGTACTTACATTTTCCGGTAGGAAAGGCAGTCGATCCTCAGGCTGTTGTTGGAAGCCAAAAGGGCAGAAGTGATGAATGGCACATATGGAGTTAATCTGAACTGAAGCCATTGATCCACCTGGGTGACATTGAGCACAGGCAGACTGCTGGTGAACAGAGGCCACACACCCTCCAGGATCGCAGCTCGGTTAGCGGCTGAGAGTTTACTCTGGCAAAGGGAGAGGAAACAGGCTTCTGTTAAAATTGTACACCTTCAATTTAACAGAATGATGTGACACCTGAAGCTTTTGGCTTCTGTAAATTGTCCCTAGTGTTTAGGATAGAACTGGTGAACAGGTGATTGTTGGTCGGCACGGGCGACGTATCTCTGTCACACTGTATCTGTCAAACTAAAACTAAAGCCTGGGATGGATCCTGATCTCGGGTGTTGTCTGAGTGGACTTTGCACATTCTCCCTATGGCAGCATGGGTTTCCTATGGGTGCTCCGGCTTTCACCCACATCCCAATATCCTGCGGGTTTGCAGGTTGATTGGCCTCTGAAAAATTGCCCCTAATACGTAGGGAGTGTGAACGTGTGATGAATGGTCGACGTGGACTCGGTGGGCCGAAGGGCCTGTTTCCATGTTGTGTCTCCAAAATTAACACATCTTGTAAATTCTACAAATTCTCTTCCACAAGCACTGTGTGCTTTCAGTCAAAGCCTCCACACCCAGGACCAGTCCTATCATTATTCCTTCTGCGTGCGAAGCACTGGACCAAACACAAGGGTCACAAATCACACAACAACTTAAGGTGTCCCTATCTGTTTGAAAACCCCTCCATGTGATCAACACTACAACGTATGACAGGAAACATAAAAACAGCTGCTGCTCACGTCTTGGGTTCTTTCATTGAATCGGTCTATGAATGCAGCCAGTTTGTCAATGGGTTGGACAAAGGCTAACACTCTGGTCAGGATCTGGTTGTCATTAATGAATCCAGGCATGCTCAGCACATCAACCAAGTCACGGGGATCGGTAACATTGATCACCTGTAACAATAAGAATGACAATTTTACCTCCATGACCAGAAATAGTCCACATATCACACCTGGACACAGTGTCAAGGTTCCATTTACGTGTAAATGCATCGGAAAGCATCAGTGCTGTTAATAAGCACAAAAAGCTGGAGTAAGTCAACGGGACAAGCAACATCCCTGGAGAGAAGAAATGGGTGACATTTCGAGCCGAGACCCTTCTTCAGACCCAAAACGTCGCTCATCCTTTTTCTCCAGAGATGCTGCCTGTCCCGTTGAGTTACTCTAACATCTTGTGTCTATCTTCGGTGTAAACCAGCATCCGCAGTTCCCTCCAACACATCCGTACATTTAATATTGTCTCAAAAGAAAAATTAACAATCACTCATACTTGCATAAACCCAAAGGAATAATTTTGCTTTTACCTCAGGAGTCAGGAAAAATGCATCTGTCAGATTGAGCAAACCGGCAAAACTTTGGAAATAGTTTTTCACGTAGATGGTAACGCTGCCATTTTCAAAACAACGCAACGGGAATGCTGAGAGGAAAGAAAATAAATATGATGCATTTGACAAAAATGATACTTTATTCAGTGTAAATGTTTAGTTTAGTTTAGAGATAGTGCGTGGACACAAGCCCTTCGGCCCAAAGAGTCCACGCCGTCCAGCGATTCCCACACTATCCTACACACACTAGGGACAATTTACAATTATACCAAGCCAATTAACCTACAAACCTGTACGTCTTTGGAGTGTGGGAGGAATCTGGAGCTTTCCGGAGAAAACCCACGCAGATTACTGGGAGAACGTACAAACTCCACACAGTCAGCGTGCGGCCTAAACGTCTGGAAGCTAAATTATGCCGCAGACTAACAACGACAGGGTGAAAGACTGGGGCATTGAGAATTACAAGTCAATTTCTCTTTGTTATCATTTACGAATGCCTTTCCATCTCACCTGTATTGTTGAGGTAACCAAAGATCCATAGTCTCAGCACAGTTTCCCGTGTTTCACGCGGCATTTCAGCAAATCCATAATTCAGGCCATTTAAGCTAAACAAATAGATATTAATGTCATTATTTGTCAAGCACCAGATCAATAGTCACCTTTCAACTGGTGAGAACAATTTTAGGATCCTTCCCAAATGATGCCTCAAACTTCAGCTAATTGAAAGGTAGTTCACCATAAAGATTGCCTGTTATACTGTCAGAAAACTCTGCCAAAGATTAGTATCGAAATAGCCTGAAAATGTTCCTGAGCGTAGCTCATCTTCCTCTTTCGTTTCACACCACCTCTCATCTTCAGAAGGATTAGCTCCTCACTGCAAAAATAACCCTAAAGACAATCTGCGACTTGCAGACGTGTAAAAGGCACCCGGGTGATTCTACTCACTCCGACCTGCGCGAGATAACCACTTATGAGGTGTTTGCGCAGTACTCAACCAAAACCAGAAACAGAATTACTGTTGGATCTTGGAATGACCCTTGCCTGTGTAAGGCACTGTGTACTGGGTGCTCCATGGCAGTGAACAAGTTAAATTGCCTTCCGCAGGGTCTGCTTCCTCGATACAACATGCAACAACAGATGATTGTAAAAGAGAGGTGTCCACTCACACTGCTCGGTAACCTTCACAGCTGATGTCCCTTCTCAGCAGCGGCACCAGCACCGACTGGGAAATGCCAGCAATGAACGGCCGGAGTTGCTCCTGGAACCACTTCCTCAGGAAGGCGGGACTGGTCAAGTTATCCCTGGTCCTCACCACCTCCCACAAGGCATTCAGAAACGTCATCTTTGTCATCAGGGGAATTAATGTTGTGTTCCGTGTCTGAAACAAAACACAACACGTCAGCGGTGGAGACAGAGATTCCTTTGTAGAAACGACATCACACCTTTCATTAGTTCATAGGTTCTAGGAGCAGAATTAGGCCATTCGGCCCATCAAGTCTACTCCGCCATTCAATCATGGTGATCTATCTTTCCCTCTCAACCCCCTTCTGGGGTCCTGCCATCTCCCCATAACTCCTGAACACCGTACTAATCAAGAATCCGTCAATCTCCACCTTAAAACTACCTATTGACTGTGGCAATGAATTCCACAGATTCACCACCATCTGACTAAAGATTTTAATACATTTATTACCAACAAGAGGTTAACAGCACAGGTGGAAACTCTGAGATGAGAACAGATGGGATGTTCCTCACTGGTTGTCTCCACATCCACTCTATCCAAGCCTTTCACTACTCGGTTTACAAGGTGTTGACCGTGTATTTTGAACCATACCAAAGATTCTTACATCACTGAAAATGGTTCCCAAGTTCCCTCCCTGGATGAATTACCTTGTTGTTGAACATGTCCAGGGCCTCCATCAGTCTGGTTCCGTCAAGCTTCTGAATGAAAACAGTCAGGGCCATTTCATTCGACCTGTTCAGAGGCTTCAGGCCAGTGAAGCACTGAAACACATCTGACAAGAGGTCACTGCTTAAACCGAAAAGCAATAGCTTAGGCTGCAAAGGAAAAACGCTGCCTTAGATTATAACATCCCAGCATATTGGTGTTCACTATCAACGATGAGCAATAGTTCACCAACCAGCCATTCAAAGCACAACAGTTAAATGTACTCATGGAAGTCAGACACACATAGTCTTAATAGAGCACCTCTACAACATTTAACATTATTCATGGTGATCTTATAGAGGTGTACAAAATCATGAGAGGAATAGATTGGGTGGATGCACAGAGCTTCTTGCCCAGAGCAGGGGAATTGAGAACCAGAGGACATCGGTTTAAGGTGAGGAAGAAAAGATTTAATAGGACTTCAGAAGTAACTTTTTCACATAAAGGCTGGTGGGTGTATGGAACCAACTGCCAGAGGAGGTAGTTGAGGCAGGTACCATTCCAATGTTTAACAAATATTTTGACAGGTACATGGATAGGACAGGTTTAGAGGGAAATGGGGCAAATGCAGGCAGGTGGAAATATTGTAGATGGGACATGTTAGTCGGTGTGGGCAAGTTGGGCCGATGGGCCTGTTGCCACGCTGTGTGATTCTATAACTATGACTATTATTTAAGTGCAAACTGCCATTGACGTCTTTGTGTGAGATTCAAGTCATGAAAATGCTTACCTCTGCACAAGCAAACTGTGTGATATTGAAGTTGCACAGTTGGCTTGCATTAACTGCAGTCAGGAAATCATTCATAGCCGAACTGTGCAAAGAAAATTAAAATTACTTTTACAGATGGAGAATAGTTGAGAAACAAACAACAAAACAACCTATTTTTATTGCACAGAGGGGGACATAATTAAAAAATAATCTTTAATTTCATGTCATCTGTCATTCCCAAGTGAGGCACAATAGTAATTGGGCACCACCAGTGATAGATGTAAGATAGAGGCAAAGTGCTGGAGTACCTCAGTGGGTCAGGCAGCATCTCTAGAGAAAAAGGATGGGTGACATTTGTTCCAAAGAAGGCTACCGACCGGAAATGTCACCAGTCCTTTTTCTCCAGGGATACTGCCTGACTTGCTGAGTTACTCCAGCACTTTTTGCCTATGTTTGGTATAAACCAGCATCTGCAGTTCCTTATTTCTCCACAATGACAGATGAAGTCAGGCACCAACAAGTTAACAGCGTGTCATGGGGGGATAGATAGAAAAGGCATTCACGTCAAATTCTTACCTGTTCACACTGCCGCACAATCTTGTTTCTGAAGGAGAAAGTATAAGAAGTTAATAACAGATTTGAATTATAACACTTGGATTAACTAGAGTAATCATTGTGTGTGATTATTTTTGCAAAGTAGTACTGATAATGTTTTATTATTCTTCATAAGTTCATAAGCTGGAGGAGGACAATTAAGGTATCCAGCCCATCAGGTCTACACCTCATTCAATCACCAGTCTTTGATAAAATGTAATCATTGCAAGTGCTCTCTGCTGTTTCGGAGACAGTTACCTGATGAATTATCTGGAATACCACCCTTCAAACCAAGTTTCCGGACTTCAAACTCAGTGTTTGAGGCCACCCAAAGCATCACGACCGTTTCATTCACGCCATCTCGAAGAGCTTGCAGGTTAAACCCGAGCAGGTCGATGATGTTCTGGGCGGTCAGATTCTGAGATGGAAACACAATTCATGAATGAGCAAAACAGGCAAAATATCGCACTTCATCAGGACTAATATCATCAGTTCAAATAGAGTTCATGGTTTTCTTGTTCATTAAGATTTCAGACAAGCCGGCTGTAAATGTGTGTTGGTAATGTGTTGCTAAATGTGTGATATGTTGGTAATCTGCGGCAGTGTTTCAGGATCAGAGGGTCCGTGCGGGCGATTGGCTGTGAGAGGGGATGTGAAGTATCGGAATTGAACGCGTTGCAATACTTAAGCAGTCAGAGGTTTGTCACCGACAATTTGTACCTGCACTTCTTCCGGATTCAAATTCTTGAAGATTGCAAACTCCATGTTAACTTCATTAATTGCAAGAAACCTCAAGTCATCAGTTGCGGCACCGCCTGGAGGAAGCAGAGACATTTCTCAGATGAATGCTGCAGCTCTGCACATTCACACAGCCTGGGGCAGCTCCAGCCAAGACCACAAGAAATTACAGAGACTTGTGGACGCAGCCCAGACCATCACACAAACCAACCTCCATTCCAGTGACTCCATCTACACCTCACACTGCCTCGGCAAGGCCAGCAGCATAATCAAGGCCTAGTCTCACCCTGATCACTCCCTCTTCTCCCCTCTCCCATCAGGGAAGAGGTACACAAGCATGCAAGCATATACCCCCAGATTCAGGGATATTATCAGGTGCCTGAACCATCGTATCAAGAACTAGAGAATGGTCCAGAGCTACCATCTACCTCACTGGAGATCCTCGGACTATCTCTAATCAGACTTTACTGGACTCTATCTTGCACTACATGTTATTCCCTTTATCTTGTGTCTGCACGCTGTGGATGGGTCGATTCTATTCATGTATGCTCTTTCCACTGTCTGGATAACACACGAGAAAGTGCTTTTCATTGAACCTCGCTCGGTACACGTGACACCAACCTAAATGAGATGAAATTAAACTAAATTAAACTAATCTAAACTAAACCAAACCAACCTATCAGATTGGATTGGATGCAAAGCAAAGCCTTTCACTGTATCTCGGTGCATCTTAATCTATGAGTAACCCAGATGTGAATTGGAAAAGCCCAGTCACCGTGGATCCCATACAGCTTAATCTTTCGGTTAAGCGACCATGAGACCACCATCAAAATCAGACTCAGGAGTAAAATAAAACTTTGATTGACTTACCAAGATACGCCTTGACCAGTTGATAGTATGGGATGGGTTTGTTTTGCTCAGAGCTCAGTGCCAGGACGGCCTGGTCGTAAAGGAGGTTTTTGACTGACTGAGGACAAGAAGAAAACTCCAGAGCCCCGGCGTCCCTGTGGGAGTGAGATTACATCGTCAGTCTCGGTTTGTGCTTCAACCCCCCCATTGCACCAGTTAGGAACTTGCGAAACAGAGAACAGAGAACTAGAACTAGGGTGATCGGTGCTCTCGGTACGAAGTTTGGGCATTGGACTAGGACTGGAGGGCAGCCAACATTTTAAGAAAGGAGGGAGAGAGAAAACAGGGAATTAGAGACCAGTTAGCCTTACATCAGGAATGGGGAAGTTTATTAAAGATGTAATAGTAGCGCATTTGGAAAGCAGTGACAGGATCGGTCAAAGGTATCACAAAATGCTGGAGTAACTCAGCGGGTCAGCCAGCATCTCTGGAGAGAAGGAATGGGTGACGTTCCCGGTCAAGACCCTTCTTCAGACTGCAGAACAGTCTCGACCCAAAACGTCACCCATTCCTTCTCTCCAGAGATGCTGCCTGACCCGCTGAGTTACTCCAGTATTTTGTGATACCTTCGATTTGTACCAGCATTTGCAGTTATTTTCCTCTACAGGATCGGTCAAATTCAGCATGGATTTATGAAGGGGAAATCATGCTTGACTACTCTTCTGGAATTTTTTGAGGATGTCACAAGTAGAATGGATGAGAGAGAGCCAGTGGATGTGGTACATCTGGAGTTTCAGAAAGCCTTTGATAAGATCCCACAAAATTAGAGCACATGGTATTAGGGGTAGGGTATTGACGTGGATAGAGAACTGGTTGGCAGACAGGAAGCAAATAGTAGGGATAACGGGTCCTTTTCAGAATGGCAGGCAGTGACTAGTAGGGTGTCCATGGCATTGTTCACGCTTGCCATGAACACCTTCCACTCTCCGACATCACAAGACCCAGTTCACCCAGTGACCAGAACAACGCCATCCGTTTCCCAACACCTACCAGTACCTGTATACGACAGACACCGCACCCTTGACCCACTGAAGCCCTCGCCCATTCTCAATGTCCTCAGTGGCCCCATTGACCCGTGCTGAGCATCCTCCCAGGTTTCCCTCTGCCTGAACTAACAATTTCATTTCCGCTCTTGCTCATGAATACTGGGCCATGGGGTGTTTCATCCTTGGTCATAGAGTCACAGCTAGTGTCATAGAGTCATACAGCGTGATTACAGGCCCTTTGGCCCAACTTGCCCACACCGGCCAACATGTCCCATCTTACACTAGTCCCACCTGAGGGATATTTAGTCCATATCCCTCTAAACTGGTCCTATTCATGTACCTGTCCAAATGCTTCTTAAACATTGCAATATTACCTGGCTCAACTCTTTCTTCTGTCAGCTCGTCCCATACACCCTTCACCCTTGGTTAAAAAAGTTACCCCTCAGGTTCCTATTAAATCTTTCTCCCTTCATCTTAAACCTATGTCCTCTGGTTCTTGATTACCCTACTCTGGACATGAGACCCTGTGCATCTACCCGATCTATTCCTCTCATGATTTTGTGCATCTCCGTTAGATCATCCCTAGTCCTCTTGCGCTCCAAGGACTGGAGTCCTGGCCTGCTCAACCTCTCCCTATAGCTCAGGCCCTTGAGTCTTGCCAACATCTTTGAAAATATTCTCTGCATCTTGACAACATTGGTCTTCTGTCGTTCGATTATTTTGCCTTTCCAGGCATCAATCAAGCTCTGAGCTGTGACACTCACGTCAGGTTTGCAATGTTCACCAGCTGCTCTCTGTCCAGAATGCACAAGTTGCCTCCACCAACAGCTTTCAAAGATACTGCATTAAGAACACCATTGAACTGGAGGTATCTTGTGATGATGACTTTAACCTGTAGAAATACATTTGGAGAACACAAAATAAATTACAAACGGCTCTGTGATGTTGGTTTTATTCTAAATTTAATATGCAATAAGATCTAAATAACTTTTCAGTGAAGGAATTATAAATTCATAAGATCTTGGAGCAGAATTAGGCCATTCAGCCTATCAAGTCTACTTCGCCATTCAATCAGGTCTGATCTATCTATCCTTGCCAACCCCATTCTCCTGCCCTCTCCCCATAACCCCTGACACCCATACTAATTGAGAATCTGTCAATATCCACCTTTCAATGACCATCTGTTGCAATAAATTCCAAATTCCGCACCCTCTGATTAAAGATGGCGCTGGTCCTGGACTCTCCCACTAGTGGAAGCATCCTCTCCACATTCACTCTAGCTACACCTTTTCACAATTCGGTGAGATTCACCCCCTCCCCCCCCCCCCGCCCCCTTCATCCTTCTAAACTCAAGAAGTGTTTATTCGTTGAAACATCCATTGATGTAGATGATGGATAAGGACCAAAGTCTGGAGGTGTCCCTCCTAGTTTTGATAAAACTCAACCAAGATGCAAAAATCATCAGTAAACTTCAATACATTCAAAACTCCGCTGCCCGTCTACTCACCCACACCCCGATCCGTGACCATATCACCCCCGTCCTTTATAAACTCCACTGGCTCCCCATCCCCCACAGAATCCAGTACAAAACCCTCCTCATAACCTACAAAGCCCTCCATAACCTGGCCCCATCCTACCTGACCGACCTCCTCCACAGGCACACTCCCACCTGCACCCTCCGCTCTGCTGCTGCCAATCTCCTATCCCCCCACATCCGGACCAAACTCAGATCCTGGGGGGACAGGGCTTTCTCCATCGCTGCTCCCACCCTATGGAACTCACTACCCCAAAACGTTAGAGACTCCTCCACACTCACCACATTCAAAACATCGCTGAAGTCTCACCTGTTCAGTACTGCCTTCAACCACTGAAGGTCACCTCACCTTCTGTCTCCTTTCTCTGTTCGTTTATTTATTTACTTATTTATCTATTTATTCATTTCCCTATGTTCTCTAAATCTCTGTAAAGCGTCTTTGAGTATATGAAAAGCGCTATATAAATAAAATACATTATTATTATTATTATTATAAATCCTTTTGATCAGTGTCAGAATGTCTCCGCCAGTAGGGTGTCATTAAAACGTTGCTGGTGTCAGTACCGTTATGATTTCCTGCTCTCGCCTCAACAATGCAGAAAGTGTCTCCACTCGAGTGATATTCCAGCTGCTGATTTCCGTTGCATTGAACACGATGGAGATGTTGCCCAGCAGTTGTATCTGGTTTTCTGGGAGGCCACTGGAATAAATCTGAATGGAAATGTCAACAAGGTTAGCCTTCATTTTAGTTGTTAAAATTTGGCTGTAAATTCTGCTTTAGCTTGAAATGCCGAGCTACAATGTAATTCCACTTCTCTTCATTGCACCTTGAAGTTACCACCCCATGTGGTTTTTCCCTCCATGGAAAGATTTGGAACAGATATCCCACCAAGTTTCACATGACTCCCTGTCAAACCCTCATGGTGGAGCGATGATGGGAGAACCCTGGAACTGAGATCTGTATTGTTCTGTATTGTTGGAGGTGCCGACTTTTGGACAGAACATAAAACTGAAGCCTTTCCTGCCTGTTCGAATTTGGCCAAAACCCCATTATTTACGTTAGAGATACAGTGCAGAATCAGCCCACCTAGTCACAAGCACTATCCTACACACACTCAGGACAATTTACAATTTTTATCGTACCCAATTAACTTACAAACTTGCATGTCTTTGGAGTGTGGAGGAAACCGGAGCACCCGGAGAAAACTGACACGGTCATGGGGAGAAAGCACAAATTCTGTACACACAGCACCCGTAGTCAGGATTGAACCCAGGTCCGTGGCGTTGTGAGGCAGCAACTCTGTGCAACCCCTATTGACTCTAGTTGACAACAAAATAAATGGAAGTACCAGGTTCCTGAACAATATGTATTTAGGGTGGATATCATTGACACAAAATACAGGGTTTTTATCTCCTTTTAATATCTTTTATTTGGTAATCATAAATTACATTGGAGCAGAATTAGGCCATTCAGCCCATCGTGTCTACTCCGTCATTCAATCATCTGATTTATTTGTGATATCTTCTATCACAAAGTGGTAGGGGTGGCACGGTGGTGCAGCGGTAGAGTTGCTGCTTTACAATGCTTTTAGCGACCCGGGTTCGATCCCGACTACGGGTGCTATCTGTATAGAGTTTGTATGTTGTCCCCGTCATCTGCGTGGGTTTTCTCTGAGATCTTCGGTTTCCTCCCACAATCCAAAGACATACAGGTTTGTAGGTTAATTGGCTTTGTATAAATGTATACATTGTCCCCAGTTTGTGTAGGATAGAGTAAATATGCAGGGATCGCTGGTCGGTACGCACTGGGTGGGCCGTAGGGCCTGTTTCCACGCTGTATTTCTGAACTAATCTAACTTATTGTGTGATTCTCATGGTCCCCGAAGTTATATCAGCACCGTGGAATAATCAAAAGCAACAAACATCATCAATGAGTTGTTCTTCCTCTGTCCTTACACAGAGATTACATACCTGTAGAAGTCTATTTTTCAGCACTTTCAGCTGTGTTTGATCAAAGGCAAGAGATCCCAGTTGGAGAATGTTATCTTTCAGCACAGCATCACTCAAACAAAGGTCCAACTGGGCCGCATTGTAGATTGCAGGCGTCAGGTCACTGATGTCCTCGGGACCTATCACTCCCTCTGTACAGACTGCAAATACAAACCTCTGTTAGTTGATGGAGGTGCAGGAAAGGCAGATTAATGCTGTGGGTTAAGGGGTTTTCGGATGGGATACAGGTGCTAAAAAGGAGGGGTGGTAACAATGTGTTCAATATATGGGAAGCTGTGGGAAGAGATAATGTATTGAAAGGACCATTAAATGAACCGATACACCATCCATTACCCTCAATCCCTCCAACTCCAGCACACCGTGACTGCCCAGTACACCATTTGACCACTCCTCCCAACCTTCACCACCAAGCAGGATGAGGGCAACGGGTGAATGGGAACCTGAATCCATGTGAGTAACCCTCCTAGCTGCACCCTACCCAGCCAGGATATATGTAGCTGCCCTTCATCACTGCTCGATCTGAAAGCTGCAACTCTCTATCCAACATTACCCTTAACATTACCCTTGAGGGTGGCACGGTTATGCAGCGGCGGAGTGCTGCCTCACGGCACAAGAGACCCAGTTCGATCCTCACTACGGGTGCTATCTGTATGGAGTTTGGACATTCTCCCCGTGATCTGTGTGGATTTACATTGGGAACTCTGGTTTCCTCCCACACTCCAAAGACGTGCAGGTTTGTAGGTGAATTGGCTTGGTAAGATTGTAATTTGTTCCTGGTGTGAGCAGGATTGAGTTAGTATGCATGAATCGCTGGTCGGTCCGGACTCGGTGGGCCTTTGTTTGCAGCTTATTAGCCCAGGAACATATCAATACACTACTCTTCCCCACCACGCTGATTATTCAACACACGCTTATACTCATTACATACTTGCTGAATTGTTCGACCGTCTTTGTAACTTGAGCTGTCCAATAAATATCAACACTTCAACAGGAGGTCCCAATCTTTTGACTTCCTTGATAAATCTTGGCAGAGCTTCATTAAGGGTAGCCTGCACAGGGGAAGTAGATAAGTTCAAGGATGACATTATACACATTGTTAATTGTAAATTTCTGCCTGGAACAGCACCAGTGAGAAAATATCCTGCATGAATGAAAACAATTGGCATTTGGGTATCAATCCCTCCCATGAACAATCCAACATCAGTGTGAACCTTAAGTGAAGTCCCGCCGAAGTCTTGGGGCAAGGCAGAACTAGGAGTCAGCTGGCGACGTCACACGCGAGGACCAAGGGCCGGTAGGAGGGTGAACCGCAGTAATGCCTCCAGCACCTTCAAGGTCGACTGCGAGATGTGCCCCCGGGAAACAAAGAAGGCCGGACGAGTAGAGGAGAGGGATGTCGGTTCGTGGGAACTGCTCCAGTACATCGAGCCCGCGGGCCAACCGGACTTTGGAAATGGCACCAAAACATGTCGGCGCCCACGTGTGTCATATACGCAAAAATAATTTCACTGTGCAGTTGCACACGTGACAACTAAAACACCATTGAACCATTGAAATATGGTGGAACGAGAGGATTACAAGTACAAGCAGCACAGCATCTCACCATCCCCACTTGGAAATGGACCAAGCTGAACGTCATCAAACCATGATGATAGAGAACACGGAGCAGAGGCCCAGGACACTGGCTGAACTGCTGGTGGGAGCTGACGTGGGAGCGTTGACCATGAGGCAGAGGATCACCAGGGTGCTGGAACCAGATCAAAGTTGAAGACTCGGTGTGGGGATAGCGGATGAGATGGGAGGATAATGGGGTGTTGGTCTTGTGGCGGTGGAGGTGGGGAGGACAGGGCAGGCATGGCCAATGCGGTCAAAGGGAAGAAAAAACCCCTGAATGAGATTTCAGTCACAGAGAGAGGGTTAGCAGCACATAATTAACCAATGTCATCATGGACTTTTCAGTGTTCCCGATGATCAAGTTTCACTCTACATTCTATTACAGTCTAAACAAGGAATTCAAAGCAGTACAATTTCTCCAACTTGTCAACTTGAATTAAAATTGTGTCTGTAAACCGTACCCTGTCTATTTCACTCCATGTGTCCGTCAACGCCAAACAAAGGTTTCCAATGCTTTGTATCGTAGACGAGGACCAGGATGAAGGAACACTGCAGACAAATGAAAATCTCTCAGTTAATGAAGCATTGTTGTAAGTGGTAGCATAATAATCCAAGCATTCGTGCGCTCAAGGTTCAAGAGGAACATATCTCAGACCACACATGGCACATCTAGCAGAGCCGCTGCCTCACAGCACCAGAGACCCGGGCACAATCTTCATCTTGGGTGCTGTCGGTGTGGAGTTTGCACGCGTGTTCAGGTGTTCCTGCTTGCCCCCCATATCCACAAAGGCATGAGAGTTGGCGTTTAATTGCCGACTGTAAATTACCCCCAGTGTGCAAAATCTGGTGGGGGAATTAATAGCAATATGCAGAATATAAAGTGGGATTAGAGTAGTGGAGGATGAGTGTAGATGGGTGCATCGAGGTCATGGGCCAAAGGGCCATTTTCCACTTCTCCATCTATCTCCACTCTGCAATGAAAATCCTTTCAAGATACACCCATGAGATTTAGTTACTAATCAGTGCGAGTTTAATCTCCAAAGTCAAACACAAAAAAAGCATCTTCTCTCTCTAAATTATTGCCAAATTATCTCAGTCAATTACTGATCTGTGTGAATTTAATCTCCAAGTCAAAAACACAAAAAATCTATCTCTCTCTGTAAATTATTCCAAAATAATCTCAAGTCAATTAGTTTGCAATAGACTCAGCTGCAGGGTAAGGATGCCCATCGCACAGGAATGTTTTGGGCAAACATATCTTGACCATGGACTTTAGTTATAGAGTCAGAGTCATACGGCATGGAAACAGGCCCTTCGGCCCAACTTGCCCACACCAACCAACATGTTCCAATTACACTAATCCCATCAACCTGCATTTGGCCCATATCCCTCTAAACGGTCCTATCCATGTCTAATTGCTTCTTAAACGATAGTCCCTGCCTCAACGTCTTCCTCCCGCAGCTCGTTCCATATATCCTTTGCATGAAAAAGTTACCCCTCAAGTTCCTATTAAATCTTTCCCCCTTCACCTTAATCCTATGCCCTCTGGTTCTCAATTTCCCCACTCTGGGCAACAGACTCTGTGCCTCCACCCGATCTATTCCTCTCATGATTTTACACACATCTATTAGATCACCCCTCATCCTTCTCTGCTCCAGGGAATAGAGTCCCAGCCTGCTCAACCTCTCCCTATAGTTCACTCTGCAGTCCTGGCAACATCCTTGGTAATCTTCTCTGCACCCTTTCCACCTTCACAACATCTTTCCTACAACATGGTGCCCAGAGGAGCATGTTTCAGGAATTAAAATGTTGTTATTTCAAGTGACCTGCTTCCACTGGGTTGTGGATAGAGTCTGTACGTTCTCCTCAGAAAGTCCATTATGGAGTAGTGAAACATCAACTACAGAGACTTTTGATGTGATCTGTATTGAAAAGGATGAGCATTTCACACTCACCCATATCTGCTCCTTCCATCTCTAAGGAGAACTTCAATTGCACTCTTCTGATCGTCTCGATAGGAGACACATTTCTTTAATGCATCCAGAACAGTTATATCAGATGCCAGGATCGCAGATCCATCAAGTTCACAGACCAATCGACCGAGTGTGGTCACACTCTCCTTCGTCAGCTTGTTGCTGGTAATTCCCTGGATTTTTGTCAAAAGGTTAACATTAATTCTGCAGCATTTCACTGTACAAAATGCAACTCAGTCAAAACGTTCCCATTATTAAGACCGCTCTGGTTGTGTGGACTAACAATGCCACAATATATCAGCATATCAAGAAAGTGTCACATTTTTAGTCACAAAACGCTAGAGTAACTCAGCGGGTCAGGCAGCATCTCTGGAGAAAAGGAATAGGTGACGTTTCGGGTCGAGACCCTTCTTCAGACTCGACCTGAAACGTCACCTATTTCCTTTACTTTAAACCAGCATCTGCAGTTTCTTCCAACACAGGTAACATTTTTAACTGGTTATCAATCTAACATCAACTTCAGGTTTCAGCTTCAGCTAAATGGATCTCAAATAGTTCGCACACTGATGAACACACCAGTGTTTAAAAATGCTCATGACTTTAAACGGGAGGCTAAAACACAAAAGTCTTCTATGGGGCCACTGAGTTGAATAAGCCAGAACTCATCTGCCACTGAAATCAGGGAAAAGTTGTCCCCAGACCCGATTCTACTAACAATTCCTTCAAAATGCAAACTCTGCTTCTTGCCTTTCCAAATGGTCTTGGAGTTTTACTGAATATTATTGATCAGGTAAATGCTGGGGTTCACCTCCACCCAGTCACGCTGCATAAACATGAAAAGAAAGTAGGTTTGGGACGTAACAGTCAGCAACAATTGGGACTAGTATCTGACAACTGAACAATCAACAATTCATCGAATGTACTGAAGCGTTAGCTCTTCTGAATCATCCTACCACAACCAGAGAGCAGAGCTGAACCCCGATTATCTACCTCTTTGATGACCCTCGAACTTACCTTGATCAGACTTTGCTGGCTTTATCTTGTACTATACGTTATTCCCTTAAATGGCTCAATTGTAATCATGTATTGTCTTTCTGCTGACAGGTTAGCACAAACCAAAAGCTTTTCGGAACACGTGCCAATAAACCAAATTGAACTGAACTGATAAACCTCCTCACTTGCACCCAGTGCAATTATTGACAAAGTGTCAGGGTGGCACATTTATTATCAATTTAAACAGTGCGATCACAGGGAGGTGTGCCCAAGATAACGGGTTCATCAACCCCAGGTTTTCATTTGCTGAGCACTTCATCCTTACCAGGCAGGTCTTGGCATCATTCAGAATACTTTGCTTTCTTGCTGATACTTTCCGTAAGGTATTAACGTTCGATTTCCCAACTAATTTGAAGAACTCCCGGCAGTTGAAGTTGAACTGAGTCCTGAAGTGTTGATAACTACGAAGCAAAACATAAAATACACAAGATTATATTATTGATATGAAGTTATTCTTTCTTCTCTCTGCTCCCGACTGGCAGAAGATGAAGGAGTTTGAAAGTGTGCACCATCAGACTCAGGAACAGCTTCTTCCCCTCTATTATCAGGCTTCTGAACCATTCTTCCATAAGCATGGGTAATGTTTGATACACCTCTTCCCCATTATGGACATTGGACTTTGCCTATGGGATTGGTGCCCTATAATGCTGTGAACTATATTCTGCACACTGTATCTTTCCCTTTCCTTTACCTAATGTACTGGAATTTGACTTGATAGTCTTTATGTTTAGTATTTGCTGATTGGTATGGATAGAATGCAAAACAAAACTTTTCACTGTACCTCAGTGCATATGACAATAATAAATCTAATTAATCCTAAGAATCATTTACAATTTCCCAGCCCACATTTACATGCTTTCACACCCATCCCCACCCTGTCCTCCTTTGTAGGCTCCCTCATCGACACGCACGCATCCAGACATGCACACACATGGCCAAAACGCCTGATGCACAGCTATCCTCACTTCATTACCACACGATAGAAAACATACTTAGTGTCACAGAGTGATACAGTGTGGAGAGAGGCCCTTTGGCCCAACTTGCCCACACCGGCCAACATGTCCCAACTACGCTAGTCGTACCTGCCTGTGCTTGGTCTATATCCCTCCAAACTTAACCTATCCATGTACCTGTCTAACTTTTTCTTAAATGTTGGGATAGTCCCAGCCTCAACTACCCCCTCTGGCAGCTTGTTCCACACACACACAACCCTTTGTGTGAAAAAGTTACCCCTCAGATTCCTATTAAATCTTTACCCCTTCAACTTGAACCTATGTCCTCTGGTCCTCGATTCCCCTACTCTGCGCAAGAGACTCCTTGCATCTACACAATCTATTCCTCTCATGATCTTATACACCTCTCGAAGATCACCTCTCATCCTCCTGCGTTCCAAGGAATAGAGACCCAGTCTACTCAACCTCTCATTATAGCTCAGACCCTCTCGTCCTGGCAACATCCTTGTAAATCTTCTGTGAGCTCTTTCAAGCTCGACAACATCTTTCCTAAAATATGGTGCCAGGAAATGAACACAATACTCTACATGCGGTCTCACCAACGTCTTATGCAACTACAACATGACCTCCCAACTTCTATACTTGTTCTGAAGCGAGATGTAATTGTGGTCACTTTGCACCTAAATGGAATCTGAAATAGCAATACCTGGCATTTTTCTGTCTGTCATTCCCTGTGGAACAATCTTTTTGGAGCATTGCAGGGAAGTTTGGACCACAGGGTCTGATCAAGGATCATTCATTGTCTCTCCTTCCCCCTACAATTAGTCTATAGAATGGTCCCTACCTAAAAGGTCAACTATCCATGTTCTCCAGGGATGCTGCCTGACTTGCTGAGTTACTCCAGCACTTTGTGACCATTCAGAGTCTCGCTTGGTACAACTGGACATTAACAGTGCAACAATAGTCTGGACCTCACTACATTAAGGTCCAAGGTTACTCTTTGTCCATCTGTCCCTCAGACATCCAACATGTCCTCACAGTACTGGCTAACCCATGCACTGATCTTACAGCCGATTCCCCGGTCAACCTCAGCCTTCTTTCTCCATTTGTTCAATTATCGTGAGCCTCTGAACGGCCAATGGGCCCAAACCTCCAACCCCTTGCTCCCGGCACAAAGCCTCTGACAAGCCATCCAACGACCTTGCTGCCCAAGGCTCTGGTCCTCTGATGGCTCACCCAATTAATCTGCCCCACACCATGTCCCCATTGGGACCACTGTTCACCCAGCCTCTCTCCCCCACACCCCTCCACATTGACTCAGTCTTGTTGAACGTGAGGCCCAGGATCATACATCACATCCATTGGGATGCACCACCATTTCTACCTCATACTTTCCAGATATAATTTAGTGTGAGTCCCTGAGATTTCCATTCCCCACACCACCTCTGTGCTTGGGCACCGAGGACAACTATCACAGTGAGGAATACACATAATACTTTGAGTCCATGTGCTCACGTTATGTTTCCATTAACTGATAACAGCAAGTACCCTGGTTTATGACAGATCTGGCAAACATCAGCATCAATGGTCTATTCAACAAATAACTTGGGGCCGTACAATGGCGCAGAGGTAGAGTTGCTGCCTTACAGCGCCAGGGACCCAGGGACCCGTAGGATAGTGATAATGTGCGGGCATCCTTGGTCGGAGTGGACTCGGTGGGCGGAAGAACCTGTTTCCGCGCTGTCTCTCTAAACTAAAGTAAACTGAGGAAACTGTTCCAAGGAAACACAACATACTTGAACAGCAGAACATCTGCAGGTAAGACATCCAAGGCGAGTTCAGTTCTTGCAGAAGTGAGTCTTCCAGCCATACATTCAAGCTGAAATGACAGACAACAACGTCACTTTGGGAACTGAAGCATGGAGATACTTTTATTCTCAGTTATTTTCCTCTCTACATCCCGCTGTAGTTTTGCTTCAGTAGTAGGTTAACTGGAGGTATCTTTCACGCTTCTTTGAATGTTCTCACCTGACTTTCATCAAGCACGACCTCTTTATCCTTCACTGCTTGAACGAGCTTCAGAAATGCTGGGAAAGGGAGGGTTTTCGTTGCACCACAACTAAAGCCTCTGAGGACAGCAGGCGAAAATCTGGAACAGGTTGTGGCAATATTAATATCTAAACAGTCCACTTTTGTCATCACTTTAAAACCTTTAATCACAACCTCCACCCATTGCATTCCCGAATGATAACATCTCAGGTTGTGATTTTAGACGTTGTCAAAGCACGGGACAGAACATTCAGCTGGTGAACATAACTCTGGCAAAATCAACAAGTGCCCTTCATTCACAACAGTTTAATTACTGATGTAAATTGGCCGTCACACAAATCATTGGCTGTGTTAGAAACTACACGAGAACGCTCAAACTCAACTCAAGTGCACGAATGATGACACCAACACTCCTGCTAAATACATGGACAACAATGCCACATTGGGAGCTCAGGCATGGCAACCCTGAATTAGGCATCAAAAACGGCAGAAATTAAAAGAGCATTGCTTACGTCTCAAAATTGTTGTTGGATCTGACCACATCTTGAAAGAAAACGGCAGACTATGGAAGAAAAGGATTTGAATTAATAACTAATGTAACAGGGTTATGGAGTGTTCATACATTCACCGCTCACACAACATGAATGGGACAATATTCCCGACATCTAACGTACAATGGCATGAAGCAGCTGACTTTCATAAGTTAGATTATAGGAGCAGAATTAAGCCATTCGGCCCATCAAGTCTCCTCCTCCATTCAATCATGGCTGATCTATATTTCCGTCAACCCCATTCTCCTGCCTACTCCCCGTAACTCCTGACATCCGTACTAATCAAGAATCTGTCAATCTCCGCCTTAAAAATACACAATGACTTGGCCTCCACGGCCATCTGTGCAATGAAATCCACAGATTCACCACCCTCTAATTAAAGAAATTATCACTCATCTCCTTACTAAAAGTAAGTCCTTTTATTCTGAGGCTATGGTCTCTGGTCCTAGACTTTCCCACTAGTGGAAACATCCTCTCCACATCTACTCTGTCAAGGCCTTTCACTCTTCAGTAAGTTTCAATGAGATCTCCATCATTACAGCCGTCGTCCCTGCTGTAAACAACCAGATCATCTACCTGACTGGGAGTCCACCGTTTATTGTTGACGTCGCTGAGGCTTAGGTTGGAGGTTAACAGCACAGGTGGAATCTCTTCGACAAGAACAGATGTGATGTTCCTCACAGTGGCAGCTGGGTTGTTAACGTTTCTCAGCACCTGATTTACAACAAAATAGGATAGAATTTACGGGAAGACGAGAACTGGTATCACACAACAGCATTAACGTTGATAACATCTAGATAGACCGTGAGAAACAGATTGCGTTTTGTACCCGTGACAATTGCTCACCTGCAGAACACAGATCGTCCGTATAGATTGTGGTGCACTTCTAATATCCTCACCAAACCTACTGCTTGCGATGACATTGATCAATATCTTAGGATTAATACGTTGGAACACATTGCTGGGAATACCGACAACCAGGCTTCCCAGACCCAGCAGTCTATTCGTGTCATTGACCTGGGTGAAAAGTGAAAGGCAAATGTCACAAATTGACCATGCTATCAAGAATTCATTTTCAAGATTTGTGGCATAATATTGTGATTACCTCCCCCATTCCCCATGTCAGAGAATATTTAGTGAGAAATGACTGAAAATATTGGCTGATCTTCCCATTGCTTGCACCATTGTACATTTGGCATTAAGACCAAATACTGCTGTGGAAGAACTTAGCTTCTGCATGGGTCTACATGGTAGGCTGCTCTGGAAGGATAGATCCCATGGGATTCAAGGAAAGGTAGCTGAATGGATAGAAAATTGGCTTCATGGACTGGAACAGGGGGTGATGGTGGAAGGTTGCTTTCCGGACTGGAGGTCTGTGATTAGTGGTATGCCTCAGGGTTTGGTGCAGGGTCCATTTCTATGATTTGGATGAGAATGTACATGGCATGGTTAGCAAGTTCGCAGATGAAACAAAAGTGGGTGGTAATGTCACGAGTGAAGATGGTTGTCAAAAATTGCAGTGGGATCTTGATGGGTTGGGTAAATGGGCTGAGGAATGGTTGATGGAATTTAATACAGAGAAATGTGTGGTGTTGCACAGTCAATATCTTTACATGCAGCTCTTTGAAAATTCTTTGCTCAGATACAGATTTTAACCTTGTAAAGCAAATTCACTTAAGCACCAGAGGCTCGAGATAATATGAGCATTCATTTTATTCACTTGTTACTAATTGATTCATTACTGTTTTTTTCATTAACTTACTTGATAACCGTCTTTTAGTAGCCTGTTGACGATGGAATTAGCCTGGCCAATGTTCCAGCCTCTGACGCTGCCCAGGTTTGGCAGGGCTCGCTCCAAAGTGTTCCCATCAATTTTGTTAACCTGTGACAGCGACAGTCCGACTGCGGTTTGCCCCAAAGCGTTCAAAGTGCTGACTGAAAAGGTGTCGATTTTGCCCACTAAAACTACCGCCAACTGAAAGAATGAACAGCAAGGCATTAACACCGAGCATCTTTCACAACACCTGCTTCAGCAAAATGTTTTACAGGAAGTATTTCTCACCTGAAGCTGTTCATCTGTCGGACCTTCAGCGGGTGAGATCCCATTGGCAGTTGTGTTCGGGGACACACCAGGCTCACACACTTGGTTTACCTTCTCGATCACAGACAAGATTTCCTGTCCACTCAAGGGCTGTGAAGTACCGTCAATGAAGCAAAACAGAGAGTCTGGGAGGCTGCAAGAGATAGATGCCAGTCGCACAATGTGTGAGCCAATCTCACAGAGATGGAGTATTCTCCCTCCCTGGAGCTATTATAGAATTGTTACACAAGCAAACTTTGAAGAATCATCAAGATACTTTACACATCATCCCCCAACTTGCATCAGTTCCTAAGTTTTCCAATTAATATCTAATTTTACTGTGAAAGAGGAACTACCTTTAGACTTTATAGATATTGCTTGGAAACTGGCCCTTCAGCCCATCGAGTCTGCGCCGACCAGTGATCACCCCGTATATGAGCACTAACTTAAACTTTGTAGTGTGCGACAAACCGGAGCAACAGGAGAAAACCCACGTGGTCACGGGGAGAACGTAAAAATTCTGTACAGACAGCACCCGAGGTCAGGATCAAACCTGGGTCCCTGCCACTGTAAGGCAGCAACTCTGCCACTGTGTCACTGTGATGCCCCTTCATGAAAATTGGCTTTACTTAGTCTCTCTATATTTCTCAGTTGCTGGTAATTGGATTATTTACAGCTTTAAACTCAAAACAACGCAAAGCCTTGAACTTGAGGAAGGAAGCCCCTCTCAACAAGCAAGACTACAAATAAGGTGACAGATTATTGTGGCATCGACTGCAATGCAATGTGACAATCAAACCATTTTAAATGGCAGAGTGGTCAACTCTGGGACGACTGTGTACATTGGTCCACACATCATGAATGGTTTAAGGAAGTGACCCACCACCACCTTCTCAGGGGAAACCCGGATGATCAAGAAATGTTGTTCACACCCGCAATGCCCCCAGCCTTTTCACAATACAACATTAAACTGCTTCACTCCTGTCAGGGAGAGATGATGTCAAAGACCTACCTTAAGACAGTCACATTAGAGTTGTTTCTGACCAGCAAGTTGAGGTACAACTTTGAAACTTCACTGGGTAACGTCAGATTTGCCAAGAGTGCCAGGTTTTCAGGGTTTTCAGCAAATCGTTGAATCTGCACAAGGTTGAGAAGAAATTACAAATATTTAACTGGAAGAAGTCTTTTGATGACTAATCTTTGAAAGAAATAAAGATTCAGCTTCGTGTTGGTGAAACACACTATGATGGATAACGTGGATTGTAAGAAAGCTTCCAAACCACAGATGACGTTTAATAGAATATTGTGTGGTTGCATCAAACTTGAAGCTTATTTTGCACTCCCATCAATTTTCTTATCCAAAGATTTCTGAAATGTGACTGGTTTGTAAGTTCCTGCTTTATTTGCTACTTCTAACAAGGATTTATACCTCTGGAAGGCTAACACTTAAGTTTGAGATATGAGAGACTGTAGATGCTGGAATCCCGAGTAAAATGCAAAGTGCAGGATGAACACAGCGGATCAGGCAGCATCTGTGGAAGCAAAATACAGGCGACCTTTCCGCAAGAAATAGGAGCAGAATTAGGCCATTTGGTCCGTCCAGTCTACTCCACCATTCAATCTGGCCGATCTACTTTCCCCTCTCAACCCCATTCTCTCGTCTTCTCCCCATAACCTTTGACAGCCTTCCTGAGCAAGAATTTCACATTAGGACCTTACTTCCAAATTGAGTCGACCAGAATTGTCGACTGTCCATGCCCTCCCCAGATGCTGCCTGACCCACTGACTTCCTCCAGCACTTTGTGCTTTGTGAAATAGTTCATAAGTTCATAAGTTGTAGGAGCAGAATTAGGCCATTCTGCCCATCAAGTCTATGCCATTCAATCATGGCTGATCTATCTTCCCCTCCCAACCCCATTCTCCTGTCTTCTCCCTATAACCCCTGACACCCATACTAATCAATAATCTGTCAATCTCCGCCTTTAAAATATCCATTGACTTGGCCTCCACAGCCTTCTGTGGCAATGAATTTTGCAGATTCACCACCCTCTGACTCAAGAAACTCCTCTTCATCTCCACAGTTACATTTTTCAAAATTGATTTCCACAAGTAGCTGGTTACCCGGGCAACTCGATGTTTGACAATCCCAATCAAAAGTTTAAAGGAGAATATGTACCTCAGATTCATTATTGAAGAAGGACAGAAGATCCACCCTGGATATGTGATTCATGTAAAGCCCCAGATATTGAGCAAACCAGGCAGTGGAGTTCAGGGCGGGATCAGTAACATTATAGCACGTGGGCTTGGGACCTGTAAGAAAAATAATTCCACGTTAATTCTGTGGAAAATGAAAAGTCATGCCGAACATCATTTCCACGATCAAGCAGGAATTGCACTTCCACGCCCAACAGCAGGGACCGTTTCTTCCCAGCTGTATCAGGCAACCGAACCATCCTACCGCGACCCTTGGACTAACTTTGATTGGACTTTACTGGCTTTACCTTGCACTAAGCGTTATTGTACCTGTACACTATAAATGGCTCGATTGTAATCATGCATTATCTTTCTGCTGACTGGATAACAGGCTCCAAGAGCCTTTGTCGGCACCTCGACACAAGACAATAAACTAAACTAGAATTAACCAACTAAACTAGATGGTTATTGATAGAACTAATCATCATGTTCTTCGGTGAAGCACAGTTAATCTGGTTGAAGGTCAGGGTGTTGGTGAGTCAGGGGTAGATGGGGGATAAAGGAGGAAGAGCAGGTGAACCGAGTGGCATCTGGTCGCCCAAAAACATTCCATAAGTGGGGATACCGTCTCATTCACCTCGACATCTACCTCACTGTGGAGATTAGACGTTGTCTATCGAACTGTTAGGCTACAACACTGAGTACTATATTCTACATTCTGTATCTTACAGTGTGACATGGTGGCACAGCGTCAGAGTTGCTGCCTTACGGCGCCAGAGACAAGGTTTTGATCCTGACTCTGGGTGCTGTCTGTACGGAGTTTGTACATTCGCCCCATGACAGCATGGATTGTCCCCGGGTGCTCTGGTTTGCTCCCATAGTGCATAAACGGACAGGTTTGTTAATTTGGCTTCGGTAAAAACTGTAAACTGTCCTTAGTGGGTAGGATAGTGCCAGTGCTCGGGGATCGCTGATTGGCGTGGAGACAGTCAATCTCTGTACCCTGGGGAGCAACTAGAACTCTGCTGATGGTTGATGAGAATAAGCTGTTCTTGAACCTGGATCTTATGGTTCTCGGGCCATCTTTGACTACGACGGGTCATAACAACTCCACCTCTGGAGCTTTTCAACAAGAAAGCGTAATGTCACCTTGCTGGAGATAAGATTTGATGCCCTCATAGATTTCCCTCTGTTTGTCTGCAGTAAGTTCACTGTAGGGAGCATTCAATGTTCTGACACTAAAGGAGAAATTCAAGAAATTTAATAACATTTAGAATATCATCATCAGCTTGACTACAGTTACTAAAGAAAACAATATAACTCACGACAATAGAACTGAAAGTGTAGCACCATACAATCTAATGGTAACATTCAATCAGTGTTTCGTTACATGTACACGTGGTGAGAGATACTCGATCAGTGCCAAGAATGACCAGGAACAAAGGAGGACGGAGATAGTGTTGGACATTGTCTGGTCCATCACGGGTATTGATCTCTCCACCATTGAAGAGACCTACAGGATGCACTGCCTCAAGAGGGCAGCCAATGTCAAAGATCCACACCACCCCAGCCACGCTCTCATCTCACTGCTGCTGTCGGGAAGAGGCATGGCCCAGAGAACCATAAGATCCAGGTGCAGGAACAGCTTCTTCTCATCAACCATCAGGCTCTTGACCCAAACCACACAACCCTAACTACAACCTTACCCCAGCATCAAACTACTATGGATTTTG
>NW_027601836.1:0-68840 GCF_053455715.1 Rhinoraja longicauda
GTACGTCCCCTTTTCCTAACTTGACACCATTCAGATAATAATCTGCCTTCCTATTCTTACCACCAAAGTGGATAACCTCGCACTTATCTACATTAAACTGCATCTGCCATGCATCCGCCCACTCACACAACCTGTCCAAGTCACCCTGCAACCTCATAGCATCTTCTTTACAGTTCACACTGCCACCTAGCTTTGTATCAACGGCAAATTTGCTATTGTTACTTTTAATCCCTTCATCCAAGTCATTGATGTATATGGTAAATAGCTGCGGTCCCAACACCGAGCCTTGCGGTACCCCACTAGTCACTGCCTACCATTCTGAAAGGGACCCATTTACCCACACTCTTTGCTTTCTGTCTGTCAACCAACATTCTATCCATGTCAGTACCCTACCTCCAATACCATGTGCTCAGCGTGTCACTCCATCAGTACTACCACATCGTCGGTTACTTCATCATTACTGCATCACAGCGTGTCATCCATTCGGTACTATCCCATAGAATGCCATTGCATCAGTACTAGCAAATGGATAGTCATTCCATCAGTACTATCCCACAGTGCGCCATTCGATCAGTTCTCCCCCTTCAATGTGTCACTCCATCAGAACTACACTATAATGTGTCATTACATCAGTACTGACCCATTTAGTTCACACCATTAATACTATCCGACAGTGTGCCACGAAATCAGTACTACCATATCGCTTGTTCCTCCATCAGTACTACCGCACACTGTGTCACTCTATCGGTAATACACCAAAATGTTTTACTCCATCAGTACCTGCCCACAGTTTGTCACTTTACTAGTACAACCGCAAAGTGTATTGCTCCATTTGTACTGCCCACATTGTGTCACTCCATCAACACTACCCCACTGGTGATCACTCCATCAATACAAGCCTACAGTGTGTCAGACGTTCATTACTACAACACACTATGTCACTCCATCAGTACGACCCTAGGGCGCGTCACTCATCGGTACTACCGCACTGTATACCATTCCATCAATACACACCCAAAGTTTTTTAACATCAGTACCACGTTGTGTATCATTCCATTAATACTACCACACAGGGTGTCACTCTATCAGTACTATCCAACGGTGTGTCACTCCATCAGTACTACACAATGAGTCCTTCCATCAGTACTACCCCACAGTGCTTCAATCCACCAGTATTACTCTGGTATATGTCTATCCAACAGTACTACACCGCAGGGTGTCACACAATCAGTACTATTCCACAATATGCTATTGCGTCATTACTGCCACATAGTGCGCCATTCCATCAGTACTACCTCAAAGTGTGTCACTCCACCAGCACTACCCAGAGTGTGCCAGTGCATCAGTACTAAAATATTGTTTGTTACTCCATTTGTACCACCCTACATTGTGCCACTCCACCAGTGCCTCCTCGCAGATCGTCGCACCATCAGGAATATCACTCGTGTTATCGTCGCATCAGGACTACACCACCGTGTGTCACTCCATCAGTACAATCCATTGATTATCACTCCATCAGTATACCACGCAGCGTGTCACTCCATCAGTACTACCCCACAGTGTCAACCCATCAGTCCTTCCTTGCAGTGTCACTCCATTAGTATTCCCCACAGTGTGTCACTCCATCAGTCCTACCTCACCTAGTCACTCCATCTGTAATTCCCCACAGTTTCACTCTGTTAGTACTTCCCCACAATGCCTCACGCCATTAGCACTACCCGATGTTTATCATTCAATCAGGACTATCCCAGTGGGTCACTCCATAAGTGCTGCCACAAATTGTGTGATTCCATCAGTATTACCAAACCGTGTGTCACTGCATTAGTACTACACCGCAGTTTGTTATCACAATAGTACTACCGCTCAGTGTGTCACTCCGTCGGTGAAACCACACAGTGTCTCACTGCATCAATACAACTCCATGGTGTTGCACTCCATCAGCACTGCCCAACATCATGTCACTCCAGTGCAACCCTAGAACGTGTCACTCCATCAATGCTCCCCGCACTATGTTCTTCCATCAGTACTCCCCAAAGTGTTTCACAACATCAGGACTATCTCAAATGTGTCATTCCATCCGCATTAACCCACAGTGTGCTAACCCATCGCTGCGACCCCATAGTGTGTAATTCCATCAACATGTCACCACAGTTTCTCATCGCAACAGTACTACCGCACAGCGTGTCAATCCATCAGTATTACTGTGTCACTCCAACAGAATGTGTTATTACATCAGTCCTACCCCACAGTGTGTCATTCCATCAACACATCTCCACAGTACGTCATTACATCAGTACTACTCCACAGTGTTACACTCCACCAGTACAACACTGGAGCGTGTCACTCCATCAGTACTACCCTACAATATGTTATTCCATCAGTATTACACCACAGTGATGCACTCCATCAGTACTGCCTTGAGCTTGTCATTCCATTTTGTACAACCACACGGACTCATTCAATTAGTATTACCATTCAGTGTAACTCTCCATCTGTGCTGCCCCACCGTCAGTCCTTACCATTCCACAATGTGCGACCCGACAGTACCACCAAAGATTGGGTCAATACTTCAGTACTAGCCCACTGTGCGCCATTCTGTCCGCACTACCCCCAGTGTGTCATTCAATCAGCACTACACCGAAGTATCTCACTCCGTCAGTACAACCGCGCAGTGTGTCAGTCCATCAGTAATACGCACCGTGTGTCACTCCATCAGTACTGCTCCACAGCGTGTCACTCCATCTGTTTTACCCCACGGGATGTAGTTGCACACTGAAGTAGTACTGACGGAGTGACAAACTGCGTGGTAGTACTGATGCAATGACCTCACAATTTGTCACTAAATCAGTGCCATTCCACTGTGTGTCACTCCGTCAGTTAGTCATAACAACAGTACTACTCATTGTGCCACGCCATGAGTATTACCCGTAGTGTGTCACTACATCAGTAGAGCCCCACGATGTATCATTCCATCAGAACAACTGCAAAGTGTGTCACTTCATCAGTACTACTGCAAATTTTGTCACTCCATCTATCTATCTATCTATCTATCTATCTATCTATCTATCTATCTATATAATACTAAAACTCTGCGGTCCAACATTCCGTATGTATGTATGTATATGTGTATGTACGGAAGTTTAACTTACAAACCCTACTCCTCCTAGACGGTACACCAAAGCGCTACGATTTTTGTACCGCCGTATTCACCATTAACCTGGGCAACTATTGTAAGTACTTTCGTTCAAATTGAAGCTACCTTTTTAAAGCTAGAGAGATATTAAAGTTTAAATTTTTCATTTCTAACCCTTTTCTTCAAGGGGCTACATTTGTTTCAAAAAGTTTACAGAAAATCATTTAGTTTTCAGCAAGGATTTAGTTTTCAGCTTGTGACGGCTACATTGTTTCGAAAAGCTTCCAAGAAGTCTTTTTTGTTATTGCAAGTCAAGTCAAGTCAATTTTATTTGTATAGCACATTTAAAAACAACCCACGTTGACCAAAGTACTGCACATCTGATTAGGAAAAAAAAAAAAAACATCTGATTAGGAAAAAAAAAAAAACGGGCACACTTGGAGAGTAAGAGTGGGGCTGGGGAAGGAGAGAATGGGGGGTGTGGGGACGGGCCCAACGGGCCCTCCCCAACGGGCACACTTGGAGAGTAAGAGTGGGGCTGGGGGAGGAGAGAATGGGGGGTGTGGGGACGGGCCCAACGGGCCCTCTTTTCCGGGCCCAACGGGCACACTTGGAGAGTAAGAGTGGGGCTGGGGGAGTGAGAATGGGGGGTGTGGGGACGGGCCCAACGGGCCCTCTTTTCTAGTATAATACTAAAACTCTGCGTTCGTATGTAGGGATGTATGTGTGTATGTACGGAAGTTTAACTTACAAACCCTACTCCTCCAAGACGGTACACCAAAGCGCTACGATTTTTGTACCGCCGTATTCACAATTAACCTGGGCAACTATTGTAAGTACTTTCGTTCAAATTGAAGCTACCTTTTTAAAGCTAGAGAGATATTAAACTTTAAATTTTCATTTCTAACCCTTTTCTTCAAGGGGCTACATTTGTTTCCAAAAGTTTCCAGAAAAGGATTTAGTTTTCAGCAAGGATTTAGTTTTCAGCTTGTGACGGCTACATTGTTTCGAAAAGCTTCCAAGAAGTCTTTTTTGTTATTGCAAGTCAAGTCAAGTCAAGTCAAGTCAATTTTATTTGTATAGCACATTTAAAAACAACCCACGTTGACCAAAGTGCTGCACATCTGATTAGGAAAAAAAAAAGACATCTGATTAGGAAAAAGAAGGCTATAGTGGTCACTTGACATACACAGATCAGGAGGACGGGCCCAACGGGCACACTTGGAGAGTAAGAGTGGGGCTGGGGGAGGAGAGAATGGGGGGTGTGGGGACGGGCCCAACGGGCCCTCTTTTCTAGTATAATACTAAAACTCTGCGGTCCAACATTCCGTATGTATGTATGTATATGTGTATGTACGGAAGATTACTTACAAACCCTACTCCTCCTAGACGGTACACCAAAGCGCTACGATTTTTGTACCGCCGTATTCACCATTAACCTGGGCAACTATTGTAAGTACTTTCGTTCAAATTGAAGCTACCTTTTTAAAGCTAGAGAGATATTAAAGTTTAAATTTTTCATTTCTAACCCTTTTCTTCAAGGGGCTACATTTGTTTCCAAAAGTTTCCAGAAAAGGATTTAGTTTTCAGCAAGGATTTAGTTTTCAGCTTGTGACGGCTACATTGTTTCGAAAAGCTTCCAAGAAGTCTTTTTTGTTATTGCAAGTCAAGTCAAGTCAAGTCAAGTCACTTTTATTTGTATAGCACATTTAAAAACAACCCACGTTGACCAAAGTACTGCACATCTGATTAGGAAAAAAAACCCAAAACATCTTGGAGAGTAAGAGTGGGGCTGGGGGAGGAGAGAATGGGGGGTGTGGGGACGGGCCCAACGGGCCCTCCCCAACGGGCACACTTGGAGAGTAAGAGTGGGGCTGGGGGAGGAGAGAATGGGGGGTGTGGGGACGGGCCCAACGGGCCCTCTTTTCCGGGCCCAACGGGCACACTTGGAGAGTAAGAGTGGGGCTGGGGGAGTGAGAATGGGGGGTGTGGGGGACGGGCCCAACGGGCCCTCTTTTCTAGTATAATACTAAAACTCTGCGGTCCAACATTCCGTATGTATGTATGTATATGTGTATGTACGGAAGATTACTTACAAACCCTACTCCTCCTAGACGGTACACCAAAGCGCTACGATTTTTGTACCGCCGTATTCACCATGTAACCTGGGCAACTATTGTAAGTACTTTCGTTCAAATTGAAGCTACCTTTTTAAAGCTAGAGAGATATTAAAGTTTAAATTTTCATTTCTAACCCTTTTCTTCAAGGGGCTACATTTGTTTCCAAAAGTTTACAGAAAAGGATTTAGTTTTCAGCAAGGATTTAGTTTTCAGCTTGTGACGGCGGCTACATTGTTTCGAAAAGCTTCCAAGAAGTCTTTTTTGTTATTGCAAGTCAAGTCAAGTCAAGTCAAGTCACTTTTATTTGTATAGCACATTTAAAAACAACCCACGTTGACCAAAGTACTGCACATCTGATTAGGAAAAAAACCCAAAACATCTGATTAGGAAAAAAAAAAAAAAAAGAAGGCTATAGTGGTCACTTGACATACACAGATCAGGAGGACAGAGTAAGAGTGGGGCTGGGGGAGGAGAGAATGGGGGGTGTGGGGACGGGCCCAACGGGCCCTCCCCAACGGGCACACTTGGAGAGTAAGAGTGGGGCTGGGGGAGGAGAGAATGGGGGGTGTGGGGACGGGCCCAACGGGCCCTCTTTTCCGGGCCCAACGGGCACACTTGGAGAGTAAGAGTGGGGCTGGGGGAGTGAGAATGGGGGGTGTGGGGACGGGCCCAACGGGCCCTCTTTTCTAGTATACTACTAAAACTCTGCGGTCCAACATTCCGTATGTATGTATGTATATGTGTATGTACGGAAGATTCCGAAGAATTTCTGTCCATAACTTACAAACCCTACTCCTCCCTGAAGGTACACCAAAGCGCTACGATTTTTGTACCGCCATATTCACCATTAACGTGGGCAACTATTGTAAGTACTTTCGTTCAAATTGAAGTTACCTTTTTAAAGCTAGAGAGATATTAAAGTTTAAATTTTCATTTCTAACCCTTTTCTTGAAGGGGCTTCAGCGCGTGATGTCACAATGGCACCCGTGCACCAATCAGAGATCAGCTCG
Source organism: Rhinoraja longicauda (assembly GCF_053455715.1). Taxonomy (NCBI): domain Eukaryota; kingdom Metazoa; phylum Chordata; class Chondrichthyes; order Rajiformes; family Arhynchobatidae; genus Rhinoraja; species Rhinoraja longicauda. Next base: position 6,264 of record NW_027601836.1, read on the forward strand.
GTTTTAAATTTACATCTTCAGCTTGTGACGTCACAATGCTTGTGTGAGATTGTTGCAACATTGTTGCGAAAGGCAACTGCCAGTTTTTTAAAGTTGTGCAAGTCACTTAACATACACAGATCAGCATGGGGCCCCTATTCCCTCCCTCCCCCCCCCCTTCTCCCCTCAACCCCTTCCTCCCCACTCCTTCCCACCTCCATCCCCACTCCCTCCCCCCCTCCCTCCCCCCTCAATCCCAACCTCCATCACCACTCAGCCCCTAACTCCCCCCCTCCCTCCTTCCCTCCATCCCACCCTCCCCCACTCCCTCCCCCCTCCCTCCACCATTCCATCCCTCTCCCCCTCCCCCCTCCTTCCACCCTCCCTCCCCCCCTCCCGGTTACAATGGAAACTATACGGGGACGGGCCCAACGGGGAAAGAGGGGTACTGGGAAAAGGGGAGGTCCCACTTCCCCCCTCAACCCCTTCCTCCCCCCTCCTTCCCACCTCAATCCCCACTCCCTCCCCCCTCCCTCCCCCCTCAATCCCAACCTCCATCACCACTCAGCCCCTAACTCCCCCGCTCCCTCCTTCCCTCCATCCCACCCTCCCCCACTCCCTCCCCCCTCCCTCCACCATTCCATCCCTCTCCCCCTCCCCCCTCCTTCCACCCTCCCTCCCCCCTCCCGGTTACAATGGAAACCCTACGGGGACGGGCCCAACGGGGAAAGAGGGGTACTGGGAAAAGGGGAGGTCCCCCTTCCCCCCTCAACCCCTTCATCCCCCCTCCTTCCCACCTCCATCCCCACTCCCTCCCCCCCTCCTCCCCAACTCCCTCCCCCCTAACTCCCCCCTCCCTCCTTCCCTCCATCCCTCCCTCCCCCAATCCCTCCCCCTCCCTCCACCCTTCCATCCCTCTCCCCCTCCCCCCTCCTTCCACCCTCTCTCCCCCCTCCCGGTTACAATTGAAACCCTACGAGGACGGGCCCAACGGGGAAAGAGGGGTACTGGGAAAAGGGGAGGTCCCCCTCACTACCCCCTTCCCCCTCCCCTCCCCCCTTCCCCTCCCTCCCCCTCCCCCCTCCCTCCCCTCCCCCTCCCTCCCCTCCCCTCCTCCCTCCACCCCTCCCTCCTCCCTCCCTCCCCCTTCCCTCCCTCCCCTCCTCACGGTTACAATGGAAACCCTACGAGGACGGGCCCAACGGGGAAAGAGGGGTACTGGGAAAAGGGGAGATCCCCCTCCCTCCCCCTTCCCCCCTCTCCCCCTTACCTCCCCCCCTCCCTCCCCTCTCCCTCCCTCCTCCCCCCTTCCCCCCTCCCCCCCTCCCCTCCCCCTCCCCTCCTCCCTCCACACCTCCCTCCTCCCTCCCTCCCTCCCCCTTCCCTCCCTCCCCTCCTCCCGGTTACAATGGAAACCCTACGAGGACGGGCCCAATGGTGAAAGAGGGGTACTGGGAAAATGGGAGGTTCCCCTCCCTCCCCCCTCCCTCCCTTCTCCCTCCCCCCCTCCCTCCCCCTCCCCTTCCCCCCTCCCTCCCCTTCCCCCCTCCCCCCCTCCCTACCCCTCCCCCCTACCCCCTTCCCTCCCCTCTCCCTCCTCCCTTCCCCCCTCCCCTCCCCCTCCCCTCCCCCTCCCCTCCCCCCCTCCACACCTCCCTACTCCCTCCCTCGAAAAGCAACTGACAGAAGCACTAAGTAGCCGCGAATGTTTCAAAACCAGCACTTAACCGCGAATGTTTTTTTAAAAAGCACTTAACCGCGAATGTTTCAAAACAAGCAATTAAAAAGCACTTTTTTTAAAAAAGTATTTTTTTTTATTCCAAGAGAATGGGGGGGGGGTCTGAGAATGGGGACTGGGTAGGGGGACAACAGGGGTCGTTGCGGTGGGGGCTTGGTGGTGGGGGAAAGAGGGGTACTGGGAAAAGGGGAGGTCCCACTTCCCCCTCAACCTCTTCCTCCCCCCTCCTTCCCACCTCCATCCCGACTCTCTCCCCCCTCAATCCCAACCTCCATCACCACTCAGCCCCTAACTCACCCCTCCCTCCTTCCCTCCATCCGACCCTCCCCCACTCCCTCCCCCCCTCCCTCCACCCTTCCACCCCTCTCCCCCTCCTTCCACCCTCCCTCCCCCCCTCCCGGTTACAATGGAAACCCTACGGGGACGGGCCCAACGGTGAAAGAGGGGTACTGGGAAAAGGGGAGTTCCCCCTCCCTCCCCTCCTCCCTCCCCTCCCCCCTACCCCTCTTCCCCCCTCCCCCTCCCCTCCCTCACCCTCCCCTCCTCCCTCCACACCTCCCTCCTCCCTCCCTCCCCCCTCCCGGTTACAATGGAAACCCTACGAGGACGGGCCCAACGGGGAAAGAGGAGTACTGGGAAAAGGGGAGGTCCCCCTCCCTCCCCCCTTCCCGCTCCCCTCCCCCCTCCCCTCTCCCTCCCCCTCCCCCCTACCCCCCTCCCTCCCCTCCCCCCTCCCTCCCCTCCCCTCCTCCCTCCACACCTCCCTCCTCCCTCCCTCCCCCTTCCCGCCCTCCCGTCCTCCCGGTTACAATGGAAACCCTACGAGGACGGGCCCAACGGGGAAAGAGGGGTACTGGGAAAAGGGGAGGTCCCCCTCCCTCCCTCCCCCCTACCCACCTCCCTCCCCTCTCCCTCCCCCCTTCCCTCCTCCCTTCCCCCCTCCCCCCTCCCATCCCCCCCTCTCCCCCCTCCCTCCCCCCTACCCCCCTCCCTCCCCTCTCCCTCCCCCCTTCCCCCCTCCCCCCTCCCCTCCCTCCCCTCCTCCCTCCCCCTTCCCTCCCCTAACCCTCCCCCTTTCCTCCCCTCCCGGTTACAATGGAAACCCTACGAGGACGGGCCCAACGGGCCCACTCGGTCTAGTCTATCTATATAATACTAAAACTCTGCGGTCCAACATTCCGTATGTATGTATGTATATGTGTATGTACGGAAGATTACTTACAAACCCTACTCCTCCTAGACGGTACACCAAAGCGCTACGATTTTTGTACCGCCGTATTCACCATTAACCTGGGCAACTATTGTAAGTACTTTCGTTCAAATTGAAGCTACCTTTTTAAAGCTAGAGAGATATTAAAGTTTAAATTTTTCATTTCTAACCCTTTTCTTCAAGGGGCTACATTTGTTTCCAAAAGTTTCCAGAAAAGGATTTAGTTTTCAGCAAGGATTTAGTTTTCAGCTTGTGACGGCTACATTGTTTCGAAAAGCTTCCAAGAAGTCTTTTTTGTTATTGCAAGTCAAGTCAAGTCAAGTCAGTTTTATTTGTATAGCACATTTAAAAACAACCCACGTTGACCAAAGTACTGCACATCTGATTAGGAAAAAACAAACAAACATCTGATTAGGGAAAAAAAAAAAGAATGAAGGCTATAGTGGTCACTTGACATACACAGATCAGGAGGACGGGCCCAACGGGCACACTTGGAGAGTAAGAGTGGGGCTGGGGGAGGAGAGAATGGGGGGTGTGGGGACGGGCCCAACGGGCCCTCTTTTCCGGGCCCAACGGGCACACTTGGAGAGTAAGAGTGGGGCTGGGGGAGTGAGAATGGGGGGTGTGGGGACGGGCCCAACGGGCCCTCTTTTCTAGTATAATACTAAAACTCTGCGTTCGTATGTAGGGATGTATGTGTGTATGTACGGAAGTTTAACTTACAAACCCTACTCCTCCAAGACGGTACACCAAAGCGCTACGATTTTTGTACCGCCGTATTCACAATTAACCTGGGCAACTATTGTAAGTACTTTCATTCAAATTGAAGCTACCTTTTTAAAGCTAGAGAGATATTAAAGTTTAAATTTTCATTTCTAACCCTTTTCTTCAAGGGGCTACATTTGTTTCCAAAAGTTTCCAGAAAAGGATTTAGTTTTCAGCAAGGATTTAGTTTTCAGCTTGTGACGGCTACATTGTTTCGAAAAGCTTCCAAGAAGTCTTTTTTGTTATTGCAAGTCAAGTCAAGTCAAGTCAAGTCACTTTTATTTGTATAGCACATTTAAAAACAACCCACGTTGACCAAAGTACTGCACATCTGATTAGGAAAAAAACCCAAAACATCTTGGAGAGTAAGAGTGGGGCTGGGGGAGGAGAGAATGGGGGGTGTGGGGACGGGCCCAACGGGCCCTCCCCAACGGGCACACTTGGAGAGTAAGGGTGGGGCTGGGGGAGGAGAGAATGGGGGGTGTGGGGACGGGCCCAACGGGCCCTCTTTTCTAGTATACTACTAAAGCTCTGCGGTCCAACATTCCGTATGTATATGTGTATATACGGAAGATTCCGAAGATTTCTGTCCATAACTTACAAACCCTACTCCTCCCAGACGGTACACCAAAGCGCTACGATTTTTGTACCGCCATATTCACCATTAACGTGGGCAACTATTGTTAAGTACTTTCGTTCAAATTGAAGCTACCTTTTTAAAGCTAGAGAGATATTAAAGTTTAAATTTTCATTTCTAACACTTTTCTTGAAGGGGCCAAACCCTACTCCTCCCAGACGGTACACCAAAGCGCTACGATTTTTGTACCGCCGTATTCACCATTAACATGGGCAACTATTGTAAGCACTTTCGTTCAAATTGAAGCTACCTTTTTAAAGCTAGAGAGATATTAAAGTTTAAATTTTTCATTTCTAACCCTTTTCTTGAAGGGGCTTCAGCGCGTGATGTCACAATGGCACCCGTGCACCAATGAGAGATCAGCTCGCGATGGACAAGCGGCTGCTATTGGGTGTTTACTACTTTAAATTTACATGATTTTTTTTCTGACCTTTTTTTTCAAGGTCTTCAGCTTGTGACGTCACAATGCTTGTGTGAGATGTTGCAACATTGTTGCGAAAAGCAACTGCCAGTTTTTTAAAGTTGTGCGAGTCACTTAACATACACAGATCAGCATGGGGCCCCTATTCCCTCCCTCCCCCCCCCTTCCCCCCTCAACCCCTTCCTCCCCACTCCTTCCCACCTCCACCCCCCCTCCCTCCCCCCCTTCCCCCCTCCCCTCCCCCATCCCTCCCCCTCCACACCTCCCTCCCTCCCCCTTCCCTCCCTCCCCTCCTCCCGGTTACAATGGAAACCCTACGAGGACGGGCCCAACGGGGAAAGAGGGGTACTGGGAAAAGGGGAGGTCCCCCTCCCTCCCCTTCCCCCTCCCCTCCCCCCCCCTACCCCTCTCCCTCCCCCCTCACCCCCCTCCCCCCTCCCTCCCCCTCTCCCTCCCCCCTCCCCCCCTGCCCCCCTCCCCTCCCCCCTCCCTCCCCCTCCCCTCCCTCCACACCTCCCTCCTCCCTCCCTCCCCCTTCCCTCCCTCCCCTCCTCCCGGTTACAATGGAAACCCTACGAGGACGGGCCCAACGGGGAAAGAGGGGTACTGGGAAAAGGGGAGGTCCCACTTCACCTCTCAACCCCTTCCTCCCCCCTCCTTCCCACCTCCATCCCCACTCCCTCCCCCCCTCCCTCCCCCTCAATCCCAACCTCCATCACCACTCAGCCCCTAACTCCCCCCCTCCCTCCTTCCCTCCATCCCACCCTCCCCCACTCCCTCCCAACTCCCTCCACCCTTCCATCCCTCTCCCCCTCCCCCCTCCTTCCACCCTCCCTCCCCCCTCCCGGTTACAATGGAAACCCTACGGGGACGGGCCCAACGGGGAAAGAGGGGTACTGGAAAAAGGGGAGATCCCCCTCCCTCCCCTCCCCCCTACCCCCTCCCCCCTTCCCTCCCCCTTCCCCCCTCCCCTTCCCCCCTCCCTCCCCCTCCCCTCCTCCCTCCACACCTCCCTCCTCCCTCCATCCCCCGTCCTGGTTACAATGGAAACCCTACGAGGACGGGCCCAACGGGGAAAGAGGGGTACTGGGAAAAGGGGAGGTCCAGCTTCCCCCCTCAACCCCTTCCTTCCCACCTCCATCCCCACTCCCTCCCCCCTCCTCCCCCTCCCTCCCCAACTCCCTCCCCCCTCCCCCTCCCCCTAACTCCCCCCCTCCCTCCTTCCCTCCATCCCTCCCTCCCCAATCCCTCCCCCCTCCCTCCACACTTCCATCCCTCTCCCCACTCCTTCCACCCTCCCTCCCCCCTCCCGGTTACAATTGAAACCCTACGAGGACGGGCCCATCAGGGAAAGAGGGGTACTGGGAAAAGGGGAGGTCCCCCTCCCTTCCCCCTTCCCCCTCCCCTCCCCCTCCCTCCCCCTCCCCCCTACCCCCTCCCTCCCCTCCCCTCCTCCCTCCACACCTCCCTCCTCCCTCCCTCCCCTTCCCTCCCTCCCCTCCTCCCGTTTACAATGGAAACCCTACGAGGACGGGCCCAACGGGGAAAGAGGGGTACTGGGAAAAGGGGAGGTCCCCCTCCCTCCCCCTTACACCCTCCCTCCCTCCCCCTCTCCCTCCCCCCTCCCCTCCCCCTCCCTCCCCCTCCCCTCCTCCCTCCACACCTCCCTCCTCCCTCCCTCCCCCTTCCCTCCCTCCCCTCCCGGTTAAAATGGAAACCCTACGAGGACGGGCCCAACGGGGAAAGAGGGGTTCTGGGAAAAGGGGACGTCCCCCTCCCTCACCCCCTCCCCTCCCCCCTCCCTCCCCCCTACCCCCCTCCCTCCCCTCTCCCTCCCCCCCTTCCCCCTCCCTCCCCCTCCCCTCCTCCCTCCCCCTCCCCTCCTCCCTCCACACCTCCCTCCTCCCTCCCTCCCCCTTCCCTACCTCCCCTCCTCCCGGTTACAATGGAAACCCTACGACGACGGGCCCAACGGGGAAAGAGGGGTACTGGGAAAACGGGTGGTCCCCCTCCCTCCCCCCTTCCCCCCTCCCTCCCCTCTCCCTCCCCCTTCCCCCTTCCCCCCTCCCCCTCCCCTCCCCCCTCCACACCTCCCTCCTCCCTTCCCTCCCCCCCACTCCCCTCCCGGTTACAATGGAAACCTTACGAGGACGGGCACAACGGGGAAAGAGGGGTACTGGGAAAAGGGGAGGTCCCCCTCCCTCCCCCTTCCACCCTCACCCCTTCCCCCCACCCCTCCCCCTCTCCCTCCCCCCCTCCCTCCACCTCCCCCCTTCCCCCCTCCCCCTCCCTCCCTCTCCCCTCCTCCCTCCACACCTCCCTCTTCCCTCCCTCCCCCCTCCCTCCCTGCCTCACGGTTACAATGGAAACCCTACGAGGACGGGCCCAACGGGGAAAGGGGTGTGCTGGGGAAAGGGGGGGGGAGAGTAAGAGTGTATCTGGGGGAGAGAGAATGGGGTGGTCTGAGAATGGGGACTGGGGAGGGGAACAACAGGGGGCTTGGTGGTTTGGGAAAGAAGAGTACTGGGAAAAGGGGAGGTACCCCTCCCTCCCCACTCTCCTCCCTCCCTCATCCCTCCCTCCCTCCCGTCCCAGCAGCGCTGACCGCCGGGAGGTGTAGTCGCCGTCGCCTCTCCCGCTGTTTGATTTCATTTATAACAAAGACATTTATTTAAAATGAGGAATGTGATTTTCATTAAGTTTGATTTTATTTATTTTAAAAAAGCTGATGCTCTATAGATAAGTTTATTTCCTTTTCAACAAAGAACGCTGTTTATTTTAAAGTAAAATAGACCCTCCCCCCACCCCCCTCCCTCCCCTCTCCCTCCCCATCCCCCTCCCCTCCTTCCCCCTCCCCTCCCCCCTCCACTCCACCCTCCCCTCCCCCCCTCCCTCCCACTTCCCTCCCTCCCATCCTCCCGGTTACAATGGAAACCCTACGAGGACGGGCCCAACGGGCCCACTCGGTCTAGTATAATACTAAAACTCTGCGGTCCAACATTCCGTATGTATATACGGAAGATTCCGTATGTTTGTACGGAAGATTCCGAAGATTTCTGTCCATAACTTACAAACCCTACTCCTCCCAGACGGTACACCAAAGCGCTACGATTTTTGTACCGCCATATTCACCATTAACATGGGCAACTATTGTAAGTACTTTCGTTCAAATTGAAGCTACCTTTTTAAAGCTAGAGAGATATTAAAGTTAAAATTTCTCATTTCTAACCCTTTTCTTGAAGGGGCTTCAGCGCGTGAGGTCACAATGGCACCCGTGCACCAATGAGAGATCAGCTCGGTTTTAAATTTACATAATTTTTTTTCTGACCTTTTTTTTCAAGGTCTTCAGCTTGTGACGTCACAATGCTTGTGTGAGATGGTTTGCAACATTGTTGCGAAAAGCAACTGCCAGTTTTTTAAAGTTGTGCGAGTCACTTAACATACACAGATCAGCATGGGGCCCCTATTCCCTCCCTCCCCCCCTTCCCCCCTCAACCCCTTCCTCCCCACTCCTTCCCACCTCCATCCCCACTCCCTCCCCCCCTCCTCCCCAACTCCCTCCCCACCTCCCTCACCCCTCCTCCCCTAACTCCCCCCCCCTCCCTCCTTCCCTCCATCCCAGAGGGGTACTGGGAAAAGGGGAGGTCCCCCTCCCTCCCCTTACCCCCTCCCCCATCCCCCTCCCCCCTAACCCTCTCCCTCCCCCTTCCCCCCTCCCCTCCCCCCTCCCCTCCTCCCTCCACACCTCCCTCCTCCCTCCCTCCCGGTTACAATGGAAACCCTACGAGGACGGGCCCAACGGGGAAAGAGGGGTACTGGGAAAAGGGGAGGTCCCCCTCCCTCCCCCCTTCCCCCATCCCATCCCCCCTCCCTCCCCTCTCCCTCCCCCTTCCCCCCGTTCCCCCCTCCCCTTCCCCCTCCCTCCCCTCCTCCCTCCACACCTCTCTCCTCCCTCCCTCCCCTTCTGTCCCTCCCATCCTCCCAATGCTTGTTTGAGATGGGTGCTACATTGTTTCGAAAAGCACCACTAACAGATCGCAGTGAGAAGCACTAAATGACCGTGGTCGTGAGAAGCACTAAATGACCGCGAATGTAGCAAAAACAGCACTTTAAACCACTTTAAACCACTGTTTTCAAGTAGTCTTTTTTATTGCAAGTCACTTAACATACACAGATCAACATGGGGCCTCTATGCTCGTGGGCCACCGGGGCAAGTGTTGCGAAACAGCACTTGGAGTGTGTCTGGGGGAGAGAGAGAATGGGGGGGGGGTCTGAGAATGGGGACTGGGGAGGGGGACAACAGGGGTCGTTGCGGAGGGGGCTTGGTGGTGGGGGAAAGAGGGGTACTGGGAAAATGGGAGGTCCCCCTTCACCCCTCAACCCCTTCCTTCCCACCTCCATCCCCACTCCCTCCCCCCCTCCTCCCCCTCCCTCCCCAACTCCCTCCCCCTCCCTCCCCACCTCCCTCAAACCTCCCCCCTAACTCCCCCCCTCCCTCCTTCCCTCCATCCCTCCCTCCCCCAATCAATCCACCCTTCCAACCCTCTCCCCCTCCCCCATTCTTCCATCCTCCCTCCCCCCTCCCGGTTACAATAGAAACCCTACGGGGACGGGCCCAACGGGGAAAGAGGGGTACTGGGAAAAGGGGAGGTCCCCCTCCCTCCCCTCCCCCCTCCCCCCTTCCCCCTCCCCTTCCCCCCTCAACCCCTTCATCCCCCCTCCTTCCCACCTCCATCCCCACTCCCTCCCCCCTCCTCCCCCTCCCTCCCCAACTCCCTCCCCCCTCCCCCCTAACTCCCCCCTCCCTCCATCCCTCCCTCCCCAATCCCTCCCCCCCTCCCTCCACCCTTCCATCCCTCTCCCCCCTCCTTCCACCCTCCCTCCCCCCCTCCCGGTTACAATTGAAACCCTACGAGGACGGGCCCAACGCGGAAAGAGGAGTACTGGGAAAAGGGGAGGTCCCCCTCCCTCCCCCCTTCCCCCATCCCATCCCCCCTCCCTCCCCTCTCCCTCTCCCTCCCCCTTCCCCCCTTCCCCCCTCCCCTTCCCCCCTCCCCCCTCCCTCCCCTCCCCTCCTCCCTCCACACCTCCCTCCTCCCTCCCTCCCCCTTCCCGCCCTCCCCTCCTCCCGGTTACAATGGAAACCCTACGAGGACGGGCCCAACGGGGAAAGAGGGGTACTGGGAAAAGGGGAGGTCCCCCTCCCTCCCTCCTCCCTACCCACCTCCCTCCCCTCTCCCTCCCCCCCTTCCCTCCTCCCTCCCCCCCTCCCCTCCCCCTCCCATCCCCCCCTCTCCCCCCTCCCTCCCCTCTCCCTCCCCCTCCCCTCCCCCCCTCCCTCCCCTCCTCCCTCCCCCTTCCCTCCCCCAACCCTCCCCCTTTCCTCCCCTCCCGGTTACAATGGAAACCCTACGAGGACGGGCCCAACGGGCCCACTCGGTCTAGTATACTACTAAAACTCTGCGGTCCAACATTCCGTATGTATGGATGTATATGTGTATGTACGCAAAGATTCCGAAGAGTTTCTGTCCATAACTTACAAACCCTACTCCTCCCTGACGGTACACCAAAGCGCTACGATTTTTGTACCGCCATATTCACCATTAACATGGGCAACTATTGTAAGTACTTTCGTTCAAATTGAAGCTACCTTTTTAAAGCTAGAGAGATATTAAAGTTTAATTTTCATTTCTAACCCTTTTCTTGAAGGGGCTTCAGCGCGTGATGTCACAATGGCACCCGTGCACCAATGAGAGATCAGCTCGGTTTTAAATTTACATCTTCAGCTTGTGACGTCACAATGCTTGTGTGAGATTGTTGCAACATTGTTGCGAAAGGCAACTGCCAGTTTTTTAAAGTTGTGCAAGTCACTTAACATACACAGATCAGCATGGGGCCCCTATTCCCTCCCTCCCCCCCCCTTCCCCCCTCAACCCCTTCCTCCCCACTCCTTCCCACCTCCATCCCCACTCCCTCCCCCCCTCCTCCCCAACTCCCTCCCCACCTCCCTCACCCCTCCTCCCCTAACTCCCCCCCTCCCTCCTTCCCTCCATCCCTCCCCCCCTCCCTCCACCCTTCCATCCCTCTCCCCCTCCCCCCTCCTTCCACCCTCCCTCCCCCCTTCTGGTTACAAAGGAAACCCTACGGGGACGGGCCCAACGGGGAAAGAGGGGTACTGGGAAAAGGGGAGGTCCCCCTCCCTCCCCTCCCCTCCCCCCTCCCCCTCCCCCCTAACCCTCTCCCTCCCCCTTCCCCCCTCCCCTCCTCCCTCCACACCTCCCTCCTCCCTCCCTCCCCTCCTCCCGGTTACAATGGAAACCCTACGAGGACGGGCCCAACGGGGAAAGAGGGGTACTGGGAAAAGGGGAGGTCCCCCTCCCTCCCCCTTACACGCTCCCTCCCTCCCTCCCCCTCCCCCTCTCCCTCCCCCCTCCCCTCCCCCCTCCCTCCCCCTCCCCTCCTCCCTCCACACCTCCCTCCTCCCTCCCCCCTACCCCCCTCCCTCCCCTCTCCCTCCTCCCCCTTCCCCCTCCCTCCCCCTCCCCTCCTCCCTCCCCCTCCCCTCCTCCCTCCACACCTCCCTCCTCCCTCCCTCCCCCTTCCCTACCTCCCCTCCTCCCGGTTACAATGGAAACCCTACGACGACGGGCCCAACGGGGAAAGAGGGGTACTGGGAAAACGGGTGGTCCCCCTCCCTCCCCCCTTCCCCCCTCCCTACCCCCTCCCTCCCCTCTCCCTCCCCCTTGCCCCTTCCCCCCTCCCCCTCCCCTCCCCCCTCCACACCTCCCTCCTCCCTTCCCTCCCCCCCACTCCCCTCCCGGTTACAATGGAAACCTTACGAGGACGGGCACAACGGGGAAAGAGGGGTACTGGGAAAAGGGGAGGTCCCCCTCCCTCCCCCTTCCACCCTCACCCCTTCCCCCCACCCCTCCCCCTCTCCCTCCCCCCTCCACCTCCCCCCCTTCCCCCCTCCCCCTCCCTCCCCCTCCCCTCCTCCCTCCACACCTCCCTCTTCCCTCCCTCCCCCCTCCCTCCCTGCCTCACGGTTACAATGGAAACCCTACGAGGACGGGCCCAACGGGGAAAGGGGTGTGCTGGGGAAAGGGGGGGGGAAGAGTAAGAGTGTATCTGGGGGAGAGAGAATGGGGGGGTCTGAGAATGGGGACTGGGGAGGGGGACAACAGGGGGCTTGGTGGTTTGGGAAAGAAGAGTACTGGGAAAAGGGGAGGTACCCCTCCCTCCCCACTCTCCTCCCTCCCTCATCCCTCCCTCCCTCCCGTCCCAGCAGCGCTGACCGCCGGGAGGTGTAGTCGCCGTCGCCTCTCCCGCTGTTTGATTTCATTTATAACAAAGACATTTATTTAAAATGAGGAATGTGATTTTCATTAAGTTTGATTTTATTTATTTTAAAAAAGCTGATGCTCTATAGATAAGTTTATTTCCTTTTCAACAAAGAACGCTGTTTATTTTAAAGTAAAATAGACCCTCCCCCCACCCCCCTCCCTCCCCTCTCCCTCCCCATCCCCCTCCCCTCCTTCCCCCTCCCCTCCCCCCTCCACTCCACCCTCCCCTCCCCCCCTCCCTCCCACTTCCCTCCCTCCCATCCTCCCGGTTACAATGGAAACCCTACGAGGACGGGCCCAACGGGCCCACTCGGTCTAGTCTATCTATCTATATACTACTAAAACTCTGCGGTCCAACATTCCGTATGTATATGTGTATGTACGCAAAGATTCCGAAGAGTTTCTGTCCATAACTTACAAACCCTACTCCTCCCTGACGGTACACCAAAGCGCTACGATTTTTGTACCGCCATATTCACCATTAACATGGGCAACTATTGTAAGTACTTTCGTTCAAATTGAAGCTGCCTTTTTAAAGCTAGAGAGATATTAAAGTTTAATTTTCATTTCTAACCCTTTTCTTGAAGGGGCTTCAGCGCGTGATGTCACAATGGCACCCGTGCACCAATGAGAGATCAGCTCGGTTTTAAATTTACATCTTCAGCTTGTGACGTCACAATGCTTGTGTGAGATTGTTGCAACATTGTTGCGAAAGGCAACTGCCAGTTTTTTAAAGTTGTGCAAGTCACTTAACATACACAGATCAGCATGGGGCCCCTATTCCCTCCCTCCCCCCCCCTTCCCCCCTCAACCCCTTCCTCCCCACTCCTTCCCACCTCCATCCCCACTCCCTCCCCCCCTCCTCCCCAACTCCCTCCCCACCTCCCTCACCCCTCCTCCCCTAACTCCCCCCCCTCCCTCCTTCCCTCCATCCCTCCCCCCCTCCCTCCACCCTTCCATCCCTCTCCCCCTCCCCCCTCCTTCCACCCTCCCTCCCCCCTTCTGGTTACAAAGGAAACCCTACGGGGACGGGCCCAACGGGGAAAGAGGGGTACTGGGAAAAGGGGAGATCCCCCTCCCTCCCCTCCCCCCTACTCCCTCCCCCCTTCCCCCCTCCCCTTCCCCCCTCCCCTCCCCCCTCCCTCCCCCTCCCCTCCTCCCTCCACACCTCCCTCCCTCCCCCCTCCCGGTTACAATGGAAACCCTATGAGGACGGGCCCAACGGGGAAAGAGGGGTACTGGGAAAAGGGGAGGTCCCCCTTCCCCCCTCAACCCCTTCATCCCCCCTCCTTCCCACCTCCATCCCCACTCCCTCCCCCCCTCCTCCCCCTCCCTCCCCAACTCCCTCCCCCCTCCCCCCTAACTCCCCCCTCCCTCCTTCCCTCCCTCCCCAATCCCTCCCCCCCTCCCTCCACCCTTCCATCCCTCTCCCCCCTCCTTCCACCCTCCCTCCCCCCCTCCCGGTTACAATTGAAACCCTACGAGGACCGGCCCAACGGGGAAAGAGGAGTACTGGGAAAAGGGGAGGTCCCCCTCCCTCCCCCCTTCCCCTCCCCCCTACCCCCCTCCCTCCCCTCCCCCCTCCCTCCCCTCCCCTCCTCCCTCCACACCTCCCTCCTCCCTCCCTCCCCCTTCCCGCCCTCCCCTCCTCCCGGTTACAATGGAAACCCTACGAGGACGGGCCCAACGGGGAAAGAGGGGTACTGGGAAAAGGGGAGGTCCCCCTCCCTCCCCCCTACCCACCTCCCTCCCCTCTCCCTCCCCCCTTTCCCTCCTCCCTTCCCCCCTCCCCTCCCCCTCCCATCCCCCCCTCTCCCCCTCCCTCCCCCCTACCCCCTCCCTCCCCTCTCCCTCCCCCCTCCCCTCCCCCCCTCCCCTCCCCTCCTCCCTCCCCCTTCCCTCCCCCAACCCTCCCCCTTTCCTCCCCTCCCGGTTACAATGGAAACCCTACGAGGACGGGCCCAACGGGCCCACTCGGTCTAGTCTATATACTACTAAAACTCTGCGGTCCAACATTCCGTATGTATATGTGTATGTACGCAAAGATTCCGAAGAGTTTCTGTCCATAACTTACAAACCCTACTCTCCCAGACGGTACACCAAAGCGCTACGATTTTTGTACCGCCATATTCACCATTAACCTGGGCAACTATTGTAAGTACTTTCGTTCAAATTGAAGCTACCTTTTTAAAGCTAGAGAGATATTAAAGTTTAAATTTTCATTTCTAACACTTTTCTTGAAGGGGCCAAACCCTACTCCTCCCAGACGGTACACCAAAGCGCTACGATTTTTGTACCGCCGTATTCACCATTAACATGGGCAACTATTGTAAGTACTTTCGTTCAAATTGAAGCTACCTTTTTAAAGCTAGAGAGATATTAAAGTTTAAATTTTTCATTTCTAACCCTTTTCTTGAAGGGCTTCAGCGCGTGATGTCACAATGGCACCCGTGCACCAATGAGAGATCAGCTCGCGATGGACAAGCGGCTGCTATTGGGTGTTTACTACTTTAAATTTACATAATTTTTTTTCTGACCTTTTTTTTCAAGGTCTTCAGCTTGTGACGTCACAATGCTTGTGTGAGATGGTTGCAACATTGTTGCGAAAAGCAACTGCCAGTTTTTTAAAGTTGTGCGAGTCACTTAACATACACAGATCAGCATGGGGCCCCTATTCCCTCCCTCCCCCCCCCTTCCCCCCTCAACCCCTTCCTCCCCACTCCTTCCCACCTCCACCCCCCTCCCTCCCCCCCTTCCCCCCTCCCCTCCCCCCTCCCTCCCCCTCCACACCTCCCTCCCTCCCCCTTCCCTCCCTCCCCTCCTCCCGGTTACAATGGAAACCCTACGAGGACGGGCCCAACGGGGAAAGAGGGGTACTGGGAAAAGGGGAGGTCCCCCCTCACTCCCCCCTTCCCCATCCCATCCCCCCTCCCTCCCCTCTCCCGCCCCCTTCCCCCCTCCCCTTCCCCCCTCCCTCCCCTCCTCCCTCCACACCTCCCTCCTCCCTCCCTCCCCTTCCCTCCCTCCCATCCTCCCAATGCTTGTGTGAGATGGTTGCAACATTGTTTTGAAAAGCAGCTGACAGAAGCACTAAGTAGCCGCGAATGTTTCAAAACCAGCACTTAACTGCGAATGTTTTTTTAAAAAGCACTTAACCGCGAATGTTTCAAAACAAGCAATTAAAAAGCACTTATTTTTTTTTAAGTATTTTTTTATTCCAAGAGAATGGGGAGGGTCTGAGAATGGGGACTGGGGAGGGGGACAACAGGGGTCGTTGCGGTGGGGGCTTGGTGGTGGGGGAAAGAGGGGTACTGGGAAAAGGGGAGGTCCCACTTCCCCCCTCAACCTCTTCATCCCCCCTCCTTCCCACCTCCATCCCCACTCTCTCCCCCTTCAATCCCAACCTCCATCACCACTCAGCCCCTAACTCACCCGTCCCTCTTTCCCTCCATCCGACCCTCCCCCACTCCCTCCCCCCCTCCCTCCAGCCTTCCACCCCTCTCCCCCTCCCCCCTCCTTCCACCCTCCCTCCCCCCCTCCCGGTTACAATGGAAACCCTACGGGGACGGGCCCAACGGGGAAAGAGGGGTACTGGGAAAAGGGGAGGTCCCCCTCCCTCCCCCCTCCCTCCCCCCTTCCCCCTCCCCTCCCCCCCCCTCTCCCTCCCCCTCCCTCCCCCTCCCCCCTACCCCCCCTCCCTCCCCCTCCCCCCTACCCCCCTCCCTCCCCTCCCCCCTCCCTCCCCTCTCCCCTCCCTCCCCTCCCCTCCTCCCTCCACACCTCCCTCCTCCCTCCCTCCCCCTTCCCGCCCTCCCCTCCTCCCGGTTACAATGGAAACCCTACGAGGACGGGCCCAACGGGGAAAGAGGGGTACTGGGAAAAGGGGAGGTCCCCCTCCCTCCCTCCCCCCTACCAACCTCCCTCCCCTCTCCCTCCCCCCCTACCCTCCTCCCTTCCCCCCCTCCCCCCTCCCATCCCCCCCTCTCCCCCCTCCCTCACCCCTACCCCCCTCCCTCCCCTCTCCCTCCCCCCTCCCCCCCTCCCCTCCCCCCTCCCTCCCCCCTCCCTCCCCTCCTCCCTCCCCCTTCCCTCCCCCAACCCTCCCCCTTTCCTCCCATCCCGGTTACAATGGAAACCCTACGAGGACGGGCCCAACGGGCCCACTCGGTCTAGTATACTACTAAAACTCTGCGGTCCAACATTCCGTATGTATATGTGTATGTACGCAAAGATTCCGAAGAGTTTCTGTCCATAACTTACAAACCCTACTCCTCCCTGACGGTACACCAAAGCGCTACGATTTTTGTACCGCCATATTCACCATTAACATGGGCAACTATTGTAAGTACTTTCGTTCAAATTGAAGCTGCCTTTTTAAAGCTAGAGAGATATTAAAGTTTAATTTTCATTTCTAACCCTTTTCTTGAAGGGGCTTCAGCGCGTGATGTCACAATGGCACCCGTGCACCAATGAGAGATCAGCTCGGTTTTAAATTTACATCTTCAGCTTGTGACGTCACAATGCTTGTGTGAGATTGTTGCAACATTGTTGCGAAAGGCAACTGCCAGTTTTTTAAAGTTGTGCAAGTCACTTAACATACACAGATCAGCATGGGGCCCCTATTCCCTCCCTCCCCCCCTTCCCCCCCTCAACCCCTTCCTCCCCACTCCTTCCCACCTCCATCCCCACTCCCTCCCCCCCTCCTCCCCAACTCCCTCCCCACCTCCCTCACCCCTCCTCCCCTAACTCCCCCCCCTCCCTCCTTCCCTCCATCCCTCCCCCCCTCCCTCCACCCTTCCATCCCTCTCCCCCTCCCCCCTCCTTCCACCCTCCCTCCCCCCTTCTGGTTACAAAGGAAACCCTACGGGGACGGGCCCAACGGGGAAAGAGGGGTACTGGGAAAAGGGGAGGTCCCCCTCCCTCCCCTCCCCTCCCCCTCCCCCCTAACCCTCTCCCTCCCCCTTCCCCCTCCCCTCCTCCCTCCACACCTCCCTCCTCCCTCCCTCCCCTCCTCCCGGTTACAATGGAAACCCTACGAGGACGGGCCCAACGGGGAAAGAGGGGTACTGGGAAAAGGGGAGGTCCCCCTCCCTCCCCCCTTCCCCCATCCCATCCCCCCTCCCTCTCCTCTCCCTCCCCCTTCCCCCCGTTCCCCCCTCCCCTTCCCCCATCCCTCCACACCTCTCTCCTCCCTCCCTCCCCTTCCCTCCCTCCCATCCTCCCAATGCTTGTTTGAGATGGGTGCTACATTGTTTCGAAAAGCACCACTAACAGATCGCAGTGAGAAGCACTATGTGACCGCGAATGTTTCAAAACAAGCACTTAAAAAGCACTTATCTTTTTTTAAAGTATTTTTTTTAATTGCAAGTCACTTAACATACACAGATCAGCATTGGGCCCCTATGCTCGTGGGCCACCGGGGCAAGTGTTTCCCGGTTACAATGGAAACCCTACGGGGACGGACCCAACGGGGAAAGAGGGGTACTGGGAAAAGGGGAGATCCCCCTCCCTCCCCTCCCCCCTACTCCCTCCCCCCTTCCCCCCTCCCCTTCCCCCCTCCCCTCCCCCCTCCCTCCCCCTCCCCTCCTCCCTCCACACCTCCCTCCCTCCCCCCTCCCGGTTACAATGGAAACCCTATGAGGACGGGCCCAACGGGGAAAGAGGGGTACTGGGAAAAGGGGAGGTCCCCCTTCCCCCCTCAACCCCTTCATCCCCCCTCCTTCCCACCTCCATCCCCACTCCCTCCCCCCCTCCTCCCCCTCCCTCCCCAACTCCCTCCCCCCTCCCCCCTAACTCCCCCCTCCCTCCTTCCCTCCCTCCCCAATCCCTCCCCCCCTCCCTCCACCCTTCCATCCCTCTCCCCCTCCTTCCACCCTCCCTCCCCCCCTCCCGGTTACAATTGAAACCCTACGAGGACCGGCCCAACGGGGAAAGAGGAGTACTGGGAAAAGGGGAGGTCCCCCTCCCTCCCCCCTTCCCCTCCCCCCTACCCCCCTCCCTCCCCTCCCCCCTCCCTCCCCTCCCCTCCTCCCTCCACACCTCCCTCCTCCCTCCCTCCCCCTTCCCGCCCTCCCCTCCTCCCGGTTACAATGGAAACCCTACGAGGACGGGCCCAACGGGGAAAGAGGGGTACTGGGAAAAGGGGAGGTCCCCCTCCCTCCCCCCTACCCACCTCCCTCCCCTCTCCCTCCCCCCTTTCCCTCCTCCCTTCCCCCCTCCCCTCCCCCTCCCATCCCCCCCTCTCCCCCTCCCTCCCCCCTACCCCCTCCCTCCCCTCTCCCTCCCCCCCTCCCCTCCCCCCCTCCCCTCCCCTCCTCCCTCCCCCTTCCCTCCCCCAACCCTCCCCCTTTCCTCCCCTCCCGGTTACAATGGAAACCCTACGAGGACGGGCCCAACGGGCCCACTCGGTCTAGTATAATACTAAAACTCTGCGGTCCAACATTCCGTATGTATATACGGAAGATTCCGTGTGTATATACGGAAGATTCCGAAGATTTCTGTCCATAACTTACAAACCCTACTCCTCCCTGAAGGTACACCAAAGCGCTACGATTTTTGTACCGCCATATTCACCATTAACATGGGCAACTATTGTAAGTACTTTCGTTCAAATTGAAGCTACCTTTTTAAAGCTAGAGAGATATTAAAGATAAAATTTCTCATTTCTAACCCTTTTCTTGAAGGGGCTTCAGCGCGTGATGTCACAATGGCACCCGTGCACCAATGAGAGATCAGCTCGCGATGGACAAGCAGCTGCTATTGGGTGTTTACTACTTTAAATTTACATGATTTTTTTTCTGACCTTTTTTTTCAAGGTCTTCAGCTTGTGACGTCACAATGCTTGTGTGAGATGTTGCAACATTGTTGCGAAAAGCAACTGCCAGTTTTTTAAAGTTGTGCGAGTCACTTAACATACACAGATCAGCATGGGGCCCCTATTCCCTCCCTCCCCCCCTTCCCCCCTCAACCCCTTCCTCCCCACTCCTTCCCACCTCCATCCCCCCTCCCTCCCCCCCTTCCCCCCTCCCCTCCCCCCCTCCCTCCCCCTCCCCCTCCACCCTCCACACCTCCCTCCCTCCCCCTTCCCTCCCTCCCCTCCTCCCGGTTACAATTGAAACCCTACGAGGATGGGCCCAACGGAGAAAGAGGGGTACTGGGAAAAGGGGAGGTCCCCCTCCCTCCCCTTCCCCTCCCCTCCCCCCCTACCCCTCTCCCTCCCCCCTCACCCCACTTCCCCCCTCCCCCCTCCCTCCCCCTCTCCCTCCCCCTCCCCCCCCTTCCCCCCTCCCCTCCCCCCTCCCTCCCCCTCCCCTCCCTCCACACCTCCCTCCTCCCTCCCTCCCCCTCCCCTCCCTCCCTCCCTCCCCCTTCCCTCCCTCCCCTCCTCCCGGTTACAATGGAAACCCTACGAGGACGGGCCCAACGGGGAAAGAGGGGTACTGGGAAAAGGGGAGGTCCCCCTCCCTCCCCCCTTCCCCATCCCATCCCCCCTACGTCCCCCTCTCCCGCCCCCTTCCCCCCCCTCCCCTTCCCCCTCCCTCCCCTCCTCCCTCCACACCTCCCTCCTCCCTCCCTCCCTCCCCTTCCCTCCCTCCCATCCTCCCAATGCTTGTGTGAGATGGTTGCAACATTGTTTCGAAAAGCAACTGACAGAAGCACTAAGTAGCCGCGAATGTTTCAAAACCAGCACTTAACCGCGAATGTTTTTTTAAAAAGCACTTAACCGCGAATGTTTCAAAACCAGCAATTAAAAAGCACTTATTTTTTTAAAAGTTTTTTTTTTTATTCCAAGAGAATGGGGGGGGGTCTGAGAATGGGGACTGGGGAGGGGGACAACAGGGGTCGTTGCGGTGGGGGCTTGGTGGTGGGGGAAAGAGGGGTACTGGGAAAAGGGGAGGTCCCACTTCCCCCTCAACCTCTTCCTCCCCCCTCCTTCCCACCTCCATCCCTACTCTCTCCCCCCTCAATCCCAACCTCCATCACCACTCAGCCCCTAACTCCCCCCTCCCTCCTTCCCTCCATCCCACCCTCCCCCAATCCCTCCCCCCTCCCTCCACCCTTCCATCCCTCTCCCCCTCCCCCCTCCTTCCACCCTCCCTCCCCCCCTCCCGGTTACAATGGAAACCCTACGGGGACGGGCCCAACGGGGAAAGAGGGGTACTGGGAAAAGAGGAGATCCCCCTCCCTCCCCTCCCCCCTACCCCCTTCCCCCCTCCCCCTCCCCTCCTCCCTCCACACCTCCCTCCTCCCTCCCTCCCCCCCTCCCGGTTACAATGGAAACCCTATGAGGACGGGCCCAACGGGGAAAGAGGGGTACTGGGAAAAGGGGAGGTCCCCCTTCCCCCCTCAACCCCTTCATCTCCCCTCCTTCCCACCTCCATCCCCACTCCCTCCCCCCCTCCTCCCCCTCCCTCCCCAACTCCCTCCCCCCTCCCCCCTAACTCCCCCCTCCCTCCTTCCCTCCATCCCTCCCTCCCCAATCCCTCCCCCCCTCCCTCCACCCTTCCATCCCTCTCCCCCCTCCTTGAAACCCTACGAGGACGGGCCCAACGGGGAAAGAGGAGTACTGGGAAAAGGGGAGGTCCCCCTCCCTCCCCCCTTCCCCCTCCCCTCCCCCCTCTCCCTCCCCCTCCCCCCTACCCCCCTCCCTCCCCTCCCCCCTCCCTCCCCTCCCCTCCTCCTTCCACACCTCCCTCCTCCCTCCCTCCCCCTTCCCGCCCTCCCCTCCTCCCGGTTACAATGGAAACCCTACGAGGACGGGCCCAACGGGGAAAGAGGGGTACTGGGAAAAGGGGAGGTCCCCCTCCCTACCTCCCTCCCCTCTCCCTCCCCCCCTTCCCTCCTCCCTTCCCCCCTCCCCTCCCCCCTCCCATCACCCCCTCTCCCCCCTCCCTCCCCCTAACCCCCTCCCTCCCCCTCTCCCTCCCCCCTCCCCTCCCCCTCCCTCCCCTCCTCCCTCCCCCTTCCCTCCCCCAACCCTCCCCCTTTCTTCCCCTCCCGGTTACAATGGAAACCCTACGAGGACGGGCCCAACGGGCCCACTCGGTCTAGTATACTACTAAAACTCTGCGGTCCAACATTCCGTATGTATATACGGAAGATTCCGTATGTTTGTACGGAAGATTCCGAAGATTTCTGTCCATAACTTACAAACCCTACTCCTCCCAGACGGTACACCAAAGCGCTACGGTTTTTGTACCGCCATATTCACCATTAACATGGGCAACTATTGTAAGTACTTTCGTTCAAATTGAAGCTACCTTTTTAAAGCTAGAGAGATATTAAAGTTAAAATTTCTCATTTCTAACCCTTTTCTTGAAGGGGCTTCAGCGCGTGATGTCACAATGGCACCCGTGCACCAATGAGAGATCAGCTCGGTTTTAAATTTACATCTTCAGCTTGTGACGTCACAATGCTTGTGTGAGATTGTTGCAACATTGTTGCGAAAAGCAACTGCCAGTTTTTTAAAGTTGTGCAAGTCACTTAACATACACAGATCAGCATGGGGCCCCTATTCCCTCCCTCCCCCCCTTCCCCCCTCAACCCCTTCCTCCCCACTCCTTCCCACCTCCATCCCCACTCCCTCCCCCCCTCCTCCCCAACTCCCTCCCCACCTCCCTCACCCCTCCTCCCCTAACTCCTCCCTCCCTCCCCCTTCCCTCCCTCCCCTCCTCCCGGTTACAATGGAAACCCTACGAGGACGGGCCCAACGGGGAAAGAGGGGTACTGGGAAAAGGGGAGGTCCCCCTCCCTCCCCCCTTCCCCCATCCCATCCCCCCTCCCTCCCCTCTCCCTCCCCCTTCCCCCCCTTCCCCCCTTCCCTCCCCTCCTCCCTCCACACCTCCCTCCTCCCTCCCTCCCCTTCCCTCCCTCCCATCCTCCCAATGCTTGTTTGAGATGGGTGCTACAGTGAGAAGCACTATGTGACCGCGAATGTTTCGAAAAAAGCACTGAGAGTGTGTATGGGGGAGAGAGAGAATGGGGGGGGGGTCTGTGAATGGGGACTGGGGACAACAGGGGTCGTTGCGGAGGGGGCTTGGTGGTGGGGGAAAGAGGGGTACTGGGAAAAGGGGAGGTCCCACTTCCCCCCTCAACCCCTTCCTCCCCCCTCCTTCCCACCTCCATCCCCACTCCCATCCCCACTCCCTCCCCCCCTCCCTCCCCCCTCAATCCCAACCTCCATCACCACTCATCCCCTAACTCCCCCCCTCCCTCCTTCCCTCCATCCCACCCTCCCCCACTCCCTCCCCCCTCCCTCCACCATTCCATCCCTCTCCCCCTCCCCCCTCCTTCCACCCTCCCTCCCCCCCTCCCGGTTACAATGGAAACCCTACGGGGACGGGCCCAACGGGGAAAGAGGGGTACTGGGAAAAGGGGAGATCCCCCTCCCCTCCCCCCTACCCGCTCCCCCCTTCCCTCCCCCCTTCCCCCCTCCCCTCCCCCTCCCTCCCCCTCCCCTCCTCCCTCCACACCTCCCTCCACACCTCCCTCCCCCCTCCCTCCCGGTTACAATGGAAACCCTACGAGGACGGGCCCAACGGGGAAAGAGGGGTACTGGGAAAAGGGGAGGTCCCCCTCACTACCCCCTTCCCCCTCCCCTCCCCCTTCCCCTCCCTCCCCCTCCCCCCTACCCCCCTCCCTCCCCTCCCCCTCCCTCCCCTCCCCTCCTCCCTCCACACCTCCCTCCTCCCTCCCTCCCCCTTCCCTCCCTCCCCTCCTCCCGGTTACAATGGAAACCCTACGAGGACGGGCCCAACGGGGAAAGAGGGGTACAGGGAAAAGGGGAGATCCCCCTCCCTCCCCCTTCCCCCCTCCCCTCCCCCTCCCTCCCCCTTACCTCCCCCCCTACCCCCCTCCCTCCCCTCTCCCTCCCTCCTCCCCACTTCCCCCCTCCCCCCCTCCCCTCCCCCTCCCCTCCCCTCCTCCCTCCACACCTCCACACCTCCCTCCTCCCTCCCTCCCCCTTCCCTCCCTCCCCTCCTCCCGGTTACAATGGAAACCCTACGAGGACGGGCCCAATGGGGAAAGAGGGGTACTGGGAAAATGGGAGGTTCCCCTCCCTCCCCCCTCACTCCCCCCTCCCTCCCTTCTCCCTCCCCCCCTCCCTCCCCCTCCCCTTCCCCCTCCCTCCCCTTCCCCCCTCCCTCCCCCTCCCCCTACCCCCTTCCCTCCCCTCTCCCTCCCCCCCTTCCCCCCTCCCCCCCTCCCTCCCCCTCCCCTCCCCCCTCCACACCTCCCTACTCCCTCCCTCGAAAAGCAACTGACAGAAGCACTAAGTAGCCGCGAATGTTTCAAAACCAGCACTTAACCGCGAATGTTTTTTTAAAAAGCACTTAACCGCGAATGTTTCAAAACAAGCAATTAAAAAGCACTTTTTTTTTTAAAGCATTTTTTTTTATTCCAAGAGAATGGGGGGAGGTCTGAGAATGGGGACTGGGTAGGGGGACAACAGGGGTCGTTGCGGTGGGGGCTTGGTGGTGGGGGAAAGAGGGGTACTGGGAAAAGGGGAGGTCCCACTTCCCCCTCAACCTCTTCCTCCCCCCTCCTTCCCACCTCCATCCCCACTCTCTCCCCCCTCAATCTCAACCTCCATCACCACTCAGCATCTAACTCACCCCTCCCTCCTTCCCTCCATCCGACCCTCCCCCACTCCCTCCCCCCATCCCTCCACCCTTCCACCCCTCTCCCCCTCCCCCCTCCTTCCACCCTCCCTCCCCCCCTCCCGGTTACAATGGAAACCCTACGGGGACGGGCCCAACGGGGAAAGAGGGGTACTGGGAAAAGGGGAGTTCCCCCTCCCTCCCCTCCTCCCTCCCCTCCCCCCTACCACTCTTCCCCCTCCCCCTCCCCTCCCCCCCTCCCTCCCCCTCCCCTCCTCCCTCCACACCTCCCTCCACACCTCCCTCCTCCCTCCCTCCCTCCCCCCCTCCCGGTTACAATGGAAACCCTACGAGGACGGGCCCAACGGGGAAAGAGGAGTACTGGGAAAAGGGGAGGTCCCCCTCCCTCCCCCCTTCCCCCTCCCCTCTCCCTCCCCCTCCCTCCCCCTCCCCCCTACCCCCCTCCCTCCCCTCCCCCCTCCCCGTTACAATGGAAACCCTACGGGGACGGGCCCAACGGGGAAAGAGGGGTACTGGGAAAAGGGGAGGTCCCCCTCCCTCCCCCCCTTCCCCCCTCCACTCCACCCTCCCCTCCCCCCCTCCCTCCCCCTCCCCTGCTCCCCTGCTCCCTCCACACCTCCCTCCTCCCTCCCTCCCTCTTCCCTCCCTCCCATCCTCCCAGTTACAATGGAAACCCTACGAGGACGGGCCCAACGGGCCCACTCGGTCTAGTCTATATACTACTAAAACTCTGCGGTCCAACATTCCGTATGTATATACGGAAGATTCCGTATGTTTGTACGGAAGATTCCGAAGATTTCTGTCCATAACTTACAAACCCTACTCCTCCCAGACGGTACACCAAAGCGCTACGATTTTTGTACCGCCATATTCACCATTAACATGGGCAACTATTGTAAGTACTTTCGTTCAAATTGAAGCTACCTTTTTAAAGCTAGAGAGATATTAAAGTTAAAATTTCTCATTTCTAACCCTTTTCTTGAAGGGGCTTCAGCGCGTGATGTCACAATGGCACCCGTGCACCAATGAGAGATCAGCTCGGTTTTAAATTTACATAATTTTTTTTCTGACCTTTTTTTTCAAGGTCTTCAGCTTGTGACGTCACAATGCTTGTGTGAGATGGTTTGCAACATTGTTGCGAAAAGCAACTGCCAGTTTTTTAAAGTTGTGCGAGTCACTTAACATACACAGATCAGCATGGGGCCCCTATTCCCTCCCTCCCCCCCCTTCCCCCCTCAACCCCTTCCTCCCCACTCCTTCCCACCTCCATCCCCACTCCCTCCCCCCCTCCTCCCCAACTCCCTCCCCACCTCCCTCACCCCTCCTCCCCTAACTCCCCCCCTCCCTCCTTCCCTCCATCCTTCCCCCCCTCCCTCCACCCTTCCATCCCTCTCCCTCTCCCCCCTCCTTCCACCCTCCCTCCCCCCCTTCTGGTTACAAAGGAAACCCTACGGGGACGGGCCCAACGGGGAAAGAGGGGTACTGGGAAAAGGGGAGGTCCCCCTCCCTCCCCTTAACCCCTCCCCATCACCCTCCCCCCTAACCCTCTCCCTCCCCCTTCCCCCCTCCCCTCCCCCCCTCCCCTCCTCCCTCCACACCTCCCTCCTCCCTCCCTCCCCTCCTCCCGGTTACAATGGAAACCCTACGAGGACGGGCCCAACGGGGAAAGAGGGGTACTGGGAAAAGGGGAGGTCCCCCTCCCTCCCCCCTTCCCCCATCCCATCCCCCCTCCCTCCCCTCTCCCTCCCCCTTCCCCCCGTTCCCCCCTCCCCTTCCCCCTCCCTCCCCTCCTCCCTCCACACCTCTCTCCTCCCTCCCTCCCCTTCCGTCCCTCCCATCCTCCCAATGCTTGTTTGAGATGGGTGCTACATTGTTTCGAAAAGCACCACTAACAGATCGCAGTGAGAAGCACTAAATGACCGTGGTCGTGAGAAGCACTAAATGACCGCGAATGTAGCAAAAACAGCACTTTAAACCACTTTAAACCACTGTTTTCAAGTAGTCTTTTTTATTGCAAGTCACTTAACATACACAGATCAACATGGGGCCTCTATGCTCGTGGGCCACCGGGGCAAGTGTTGCGAAACAGCACTTGGAGTGTGTCTGGGGGAGAGAGAGAATGGGGGGGGGGTCTGAGAATGGGGACTGGGGAGGGGGGACAACAGGGGTCGTTGCGGAGGGGGCTTGGTGGTGGGGGAAAGAGGGGTACTGGGAAAATGGGAGGTCCCCCTTCACCCCTCAACCCCTTCCTTCCCACCTCCATCCCCACTCCCTCCCCCCCTCCTCCCCCTCCCTCCCCAACTCCCTCCCCCTCCCTCCCCACCTCCCTCAAACCTCCCCGCTATCTCCCCCCCTCCCTCCTTCCCTCCATCCCTCCCTCCCCCAATCAATCCACCCTTCCATCCCTCTCCCCCTCCCCCCTCCTTCCATCCTCCCTCCCCCCTCCCGGTTACAATAGAAACCCTACGGGGACGGGCCCAACGGGGAAAGAGGGGTACTGGGAAAAGGGGAGGTCCCCCTCCCTCCCCTCCCCCCTACCCCCTCCCCCCTTCCCCCTCCCCTTCCCCCCTCCCCTCCCCCCCTCCCCTCCTCCCTCCACACCTCCCTCCACACCTCCCTCCCCCCCTCCCGGTTACAATGGAAACCCTATGAGGACGGGCCCAACGGGGAAAGAGGGGTACTGGGAAAAGGGGAGGTCCCCCTTCCCCCCTCAACCCCTTCATCCCCCCTCCTTCCCACCTCCATCCCCACTCCCTCCCCCCCTCCTCCCCCTCCCTCCCCAACTCCCTCCCCCCTCCCCCCTAACTCCCCCCTCCCTCCATCCCTCCCTCCCCAATCCCTCCCCCCCTCCCTCCACCCTTCCATCCCTCTCCACCCTCCCTCCCCCCCTCCCGGTTACAATTTAAACCCTACGAGGACGGGCCCAACGGGGAAAGAGGAGTACTGGGAAAAGGGGAGGTCCCCCTCCCTCCCCCCTTCCCCCATCCCATCCCCCCTCCCTCCCCTCTCCCTCTCCCTCCCCCTTCCCCCTTCCCCCCTCCCCTTCCCCCCCTCCCCCCTCCCTCCCCTCCCCTCCTCCCTCCACACCTCCCTCCTCCCTCCCTCCCCCTTCCCGCCCTCCCCTCCTCCCGGTTACAATGGAAACCCTACGAGGACGGGCCCAACGGGGAAAGAGGGGTACTGGGAAAAGGGGAGGTCCCCCTCCCTCCCTCCCCCCTACCCACCTCCCTCCCCTCTCCCTCCCCCCCTTCCCTCCTCCCTCCCCCCCTCCCCTCCCCCCTCCCATCCCCCCCTCTCCCTCCCCCCTACCCCCCTCCCTCCCCTCTCCCTCCCCCTCCCCCCCTCCCTCCCCTCCTCCCTCCCCCTTCCCTCCCCCAACCCTCCCCCTTTCCTCCCCTCCCGGTTACAATGGAAACCCTACGAGGACGGGCCCAACGGGCCCACTCGGTCTAGTATACTACTAAAACTCTGCGGTCCAACATTCCGTATGTATGGATGTATATGTGTATGTACGGAAGATTCCGAAGAGTTTCTGTCCATAACTTACAAACCCTACTCCTCCCAGACGGTACACCAAAGCGCTACGATTTTTGTACCGCCATATTCACCATTGACGTGGGCAACTATTGTAAGTACTTTCGTTCAAATTGAAGCTACCTTTTTAAAGCTAGAGAGATATTAAAGTTTAAATTTTCATTTCTAACCCTTTTCTTGAAGGGGCTTCAGCGCGTGATGTCACAATGGCACCCGTGCACCAATGAGAGATCAGCTCGGTTTTAAATTTACATCTTCAGCTTGTGACGTCACAATGCTTGTGTGAGATTGTTGCAACATTGTTGCGAAAAGCAACTGCCAGTTTTTTAAAGTTGTGCAAGTCACTTAACATACACAGATCAGCATGGGGCCCCTATTCCCTCCCTCCCCCCCTTCCCCCCTCAACCCCTTCCTCCCCACTCCTTCCCACCTCCATCCCCACTCCCTCCCCCCCTCCTCCCCAACTCCCTCCCCACCTCCCTCACCCCTCCTCCCCTAACTCCCCCCCCTCCCTCCTTCCCTCCATCCTTCCCCCCCTCCCTCCACCCTTCCATCCTTCTCCCCCTCCCCCCTCCTTCCACCCTCCCTCCCCCCCTTCTGGTTACAAAGGAAACCCTACGGGGACGGGCCCAACGGGGAAAGAGGGGTACTGGGAAAAGGGGAGGTCCCCCTCCCTCCCCTTCCCCCCTCCCCTCCCCCCTCCCCCTCCCCCCTAACCCTCTCCCTCCCCCTTCCCCCCTCCCCTCCCCCCTCCCCTCCTCCCTCCACACCTCCCTCCTCCCTCCCTCCCCTCCTCCCGTTTACAATGGAAACCCTACGAGGACGGGCCCAACGGGGAAAGAGGGGTACTGGGAAAAGGGGAGGTCCCCCTCCCTCCCCCCTTCCCCCATCCCATCCCCTCTCCCTCCCCCTTCCCCCCGTTCCCCCCTCCCCTTCCCCCCTCCCTCCACACCTCTCTCCTCTCTCCCTCCCCTTCCCTCCCTCCCATCACCAGAGTGTGTCTGGGGGAGAGAGAGAATGGGGGAGGGGTCTGAGAATGGGGACTGGGGAGGGGGACAACAGGGGTCGTTGCGGAGGGGGCTTGGTGGTGGGGGAAAAAGGGGTACTGGGAAAAGGGGAGGTTCCACTTCCCCCCTCAACCCCTTCCTCCCCCCTCCTTCCCACCTCCATCCCCACTCGCTCCCCCCCTCCCTCCCCCCTCAATCCCAACCTCCATCACCACTCAGCCCCTAACTCCCCCCCTCCCTCCTTCCCTCCATCCCACCCTCCCCCACTCCCTGCTCCCTCCCTCCACCCTTCCATCCCTCTCCCCCTCCCACCTCCTTCCACCCTCCCTCCCCCCCTCCCGGTTACAATGGAAACCCTACGGGGACGGGCCCAACAGGGAAAGAGGGGTACTGGGAAAAGAGGAGATCCCCCTCCCTCCCCTCCCCCCTCCCCTCCCCCCTCCCCTCCCCCCTCCCCCCTTCCCCCCTCCCCTTCCCCCTCCCCTCCCCCCCTCCCTCCCCCTCCCCTCCTCCCTCCACACCTCCCTCCTCCCTCCCTCCCCCCCTCCCGGTTACAATGGAAACCCTATGAGGACGGGCCCAACGGGGAAAGAGGGGTACTGGGAAAAGGGGAGGTCCCCCTTCCCCCCTCAACCCCTTCATCCCCCCTCCTTCCCACCTCCATCCCCACTCCCTCCCCCCCTCCTCCCCCTCCCTCCCCAACTCCCTCCCCCCTCCCTCCCCCCTCCCCCCTAACTCCCCCCTCCCTCCTTCCCTCCATCCCTCCCTCCCCAATCCCTACCCCCCTCCCTCCACCCTTCCATCCCTCTCCCCCCTCCTTGAAACCCTACGAGGACGGGCCCAACGGGGAAAGAGGAGTACTGGGAAAAGGGGAGGTCCCCCTCCCTCCCCCCTTCCCCCTCCCCTCCCCCCTCCCCTCTCCCTCCCCCTCCCTCCCCTCCTCCCTACCCCCCTCCCTCCCCTCCCCCCTCCCTCCCCTCCCCTCCTCCTTCCACACCTCCCTCCTCCTTCCCTCCCCCTTCCCGCCCTCCCCTCCTCCCGGTTACAATGGAAACCCTACGAGGACGGGCCCAACGGGGAAAGAGGGGTACTGGGAAAAGGGGAGGTCCCCCTCCCTCCCTCCCCCCTACCCACCTCCCTCCCCTCTCCCTCCCCCCCTTCCCTCCTCCAACCCTCCCCCTTTCCTCCCCTCCCGGTTACAATGGAAACCCTACGAGGACGGGCCCAACGGGCCCACTCGGTCTAGTATATATATATATATGTGTGTGTGTGTGTGTGTGTGTGTGCATATATGCGTGTGTATATTGTGATATCATGAGAGGTAGAATCATAGAGGGGAAATACATTTCCTCTCGGTGGATGCAAAAAGGGAAGAGAAGCAGAGTATTTAAAAAGAGAGACGACGACTGGAGCAGACAGAGAGAGAAGCAGAAGTTATATTTTGTAAGAAGGCAGCAAGTTACAGTTTTGATTTAACTACCTGTTTTGGTTTTGTGTACCTGTCTGCAAACAATTAAGTTTACCTGTTTTTGGAAAAGACTAAATATATGGAATTTAAGTTTGAAAACAAGAACTTTTCTGTCTTGATTTCCGGCACCCACACCTCCCAACCTTCAAGAGAAAAGCTCCCGACCCCTCAAGATATCACAATATATATGTGTGTGTGCATATATATCTGTGTGTGTGTGTGCATATATGTGTGTGTATATATGTGTGTGTATATATGTGTGTATATATGTGTGTGTGTGTGCATATATGTGTGTGTATATATGTGTGTGTGTGCATATATGTTTGTGTATATATATGTATGCGTGTGTGTGTTTATATATATGTGTGTGTGTGTGCATATATGTGTGTATATATGCGTGTGTGTGTGTATATATGTGTATATCAATAATCAATAGTCGTTTATTTGTTACATACACATAAATGTGTAGTAAAATGGAACATTACCCGCAGTTGAACAATAAGACCAATAAGATTAATCAATAAAAATGCAATAACACATACAATCACAACTAACACCAAACAAAAAGAAACATCCATCACAGTGAGTCTCCTCCAGTCCCTCCTCACTGTGATGGAAGGCCAGAATGTCTTTTTCTCTTCCCTGCCGTCTTGTCCCGCGGTCAGGCTGTTGGAGTTGCCACGTCGGGGCGGTCGGGGCTCCCGATATTGAAGCCCCCGCTGGGCAGTGAAAAAAAATCCCGCGGCCTATTTCAGGCCGCGCCGGATGGTGAAAGGTCCGTGGCGGGCCGACCCAAGCCCCGCGATTCGGGGCGGGCGGACACGTTGCCTCTGCCGCTGCCGGAGCTCCCGATGTCGGCCCCCATCCAGGGGCCTGCGGGTTTCCGACGTCCACGCGGCCCGCGCCGGAGCCTCCGGAGACGAGTCGCAGCCGTTCCCGCAGCATTCGCAGGCAGCCAGCGCCGCAGGTGGTGAGTCCGGACCGCGGGCTCTGCGAACCAGAGACCCAGGTGGTCCCAGGTGCATGGCCGGTGGTAGGCCGCAACGGGAACGGAGACACGATACAGAACAAAGGTCGCGTCTCCGTTCTGGAGAGAGAATGTTACAGTTACAGTTCCCGTTCCCTCCCACCCCCCCCCCAAAACATAACATACAACACTACATCATATTAACACTACAATTGAGACAAAAACAACAAAAAACACAAAAGACAGACGGACTGCAGGCAAGCCGCAGCTGCGACGGCAGCGCTGGCTCCTCCCTGGTGTGTGTGTGTGTGCATATATGTGTGTGTATATATGTGTGTGTGTGTGCATATATGTGTGTGTATATATGTGTGTGTGTGTATATATGTGTGTGTGTGTGCATATATGTGTGTGTATATATAGGTGTGTGTGTGTGTGTGTGTATATATATATATGTGTGTGTGTGTGCATATATGTGTGTGTATATATGTGTGTGTATGTATATATGTGTGTGTGTGCATATATGTGTGTGTATATATATGTGTGTGTGTGTGTGTATGTGTATATATATATGTGTGTGTGTGTGCATATATGTGTGTGTATATATATGTATGCGTGTGTGTGTGTGTGTATATATATATGTGTGTGTGTGTGTGCATATATGTGTGTATATATGTGTGTGTGTGCATATATATGTATATATATGTGTGTGTGTGTGCATATATGTGTGTGTATATATATGTGTGTGTGTGTGTGTGTGTGTGTATATATATGTGTGTGTGTGTGTGTGTGTGCATATATGTGTGTATATATGTGTGTGTGTGTGTGTGTGTGTGTGCATATATGTGTGTGTATATATATGTATGCGTGTGTGTGTGTGTGTGTGTGTGTGTGTATATATATATGTGTGTGTGTGTGTGTGTGTGTGTATATATATATGTGTGTGTATATATATGTGTGTGTATGTGTATATATATGTGTGTGTGTGTGTGTGTACATATATGTGTGTATATATATATGTGTGTGTGTGTATATATATATCATATCATATCATATATATACAGCCGGAAATTCGGCCCTCCAAGTCCGTGCCGCCCAGTGATCCCCATACATTAACACTATCCTACACCCACTAGGGACAATTTTTACATTTACCCAGTGTGTGTGTGTGTGTGTACATATATATGTGTGTGTGTGTGTACATATATGTGTGTGTATATGTACCACACCGCGATCTCTGGCGTGGTACTTGAGGAAGTGCCATCGGGTCCCGTGGGTTTCATCCTCTGTGACGTGTCACGGGTCAGCCGAGGCCTATCGTTCCCGTGGCTTGGCGCCAACGCGTCTTTGAGGTGACCCGCCCATCCATCCGGGCCACGGTCGCTATGGTGGCCGCAAGGTTTATGTGGCACGGGCTTCGGAGGCAGGTCGCTCGCTGGGCCCGGACGTGCATCACGTGCCAAGCGTCAAAGGTGCGTCGACACGTCCGGCCGCCCGTTCCGGACTTCGCGGTGCCACGCCGGCGGTTCGATCACGTACACGTGGACATGGTGGGGACCGCAGGGTGTTTCACACCTGCTTACGGTGGTTGACCGTTTTACTCACGGACGCTACAACTCAGTCGTGCGCTGGTGGCAACTTGGAATGCCCGCTTTGGCATTCCGGGTCACATCACGTCCGACCGGTTCACGTGGGAACTGCGGTCGTCCATGGCCCGCCTGTTGGGGAACGGCTCCACCATTCGACAGCGTACCATTCCCCAGTCAAACGGGTTGGTGGATTTATTCACAAAATGCTGGAGTAACTCAGCAGGTCGGGCAGCATCTCGGGAGAGAAGGAATGGGTGACGTTTCGGATCGAGACCCTTCTTCAGACTGATGTCGGGGGGGCGGGACAAAGGAAGGATATAGGTGGAGACAGGAAGATAGAGGGAGATCTGGGAAGGAGGTGGGGAAGAGAGGAACTATCTAAAGTTGGAGAAGTCGACGTTCATACCGCTGGGCTGCAAGCTGCCCAGGCGAAATATGAGGTGCTGTTCCTCCAATTTGCGGTGGGCCTCACTATGGCACTGGAGGAGGCCCATGACAGAAAGGTCAGACTGGGAGTGGGAGGGGGAGTTGAAGTGCTCAGCCACCGGGAGATCAGCTTGGTCAACGCGGACCGAGCGCAGGTGTTGAGCGAAGCGATCGCCGAGCCTGCGCTTGGTTTCGCCGATGTAAATAAGTTGACATCTGGAGCAGCGGATGCAATAGATGAGGTTGGAGGAGGTGCAGGTGAACCTCTGTCTCACCTGGAAAGACTGTTTGGGTCCTTGGATGGAGTTGAGGGGAGAGGTGGAGCATTTCCACTGCTGTCTGAAGGCCGCCCTGAAGCCTCGTCTCATGGGCCCGGGGTGGATGGATGAGTTGGGATATGGTGCTCAGCTTACCATCCCGGGGGAGTTTGTCCCACCTGGAGATAAATGGGTCTACTGTGGATAGGGTGAGCAGTTTTAAATACCTGGGAGTCCACATCACAGAGGATCTGACATGGACAACGCACATTGCCCCACTGGTGGGTAAGGCAAAGCAGCGCCTTTACCACCTCAGACAACTGAGGAAATTCAGAGTGTCTCTGAGGATCCTTCAGTGCTTCTACTCTGGGGCTGTAGAGAGCATCCTGTCCGGGAACATCACAGTCTGGTTTGGGAACAGCTCTGCCCAGGGCAGGAAGGCCCTGCAGAGAGTAGTGCGTTCGGCAGAACTACACGCACCATGGGAACTACACTCGCCCCCCTGCAGGACCTATACATCAGGAGGTGCAGATCCAGAGCCAGCAACATTATGGGGGACCCCGACCACCCCAGCAACGGACCGTTCCAGATGCTACGCTGTGAAAACGGAGAGGATGAGACGGAGTTTCTTCCCACAGGCCATCAGGACTGTCAACTTGTATGAGGAAGAACTTTTTCAGTCAGAGAGTGGTGAAGGTGTGGAATTCTCTGCCTCAGAAGGCAGTGGAGGCCAGTTCGTTGGATGCTTTCAAGAGAGAGCTGGATAGAGCTCTTAAGGATAGCGGAGTGAGGGGGTATGGGGAGACGGCAGGAACGGGGTACTGATTGAGAGTGATCAGCCATGATCGCATTGAATGGCGGTGCGTACAGGCTCGAAGGGCTGAATGGCCTACTCCTGCACCTATTGTCTATTGTCTATTGTCTATAACTCCAGAGACTAAATTTTTGTCTACACTATTTATTTTTAGTAACTTATTAACTTATTTATATGCTGTAACTGTAATTCTTTTTTTTGCACAATCCGCAGGCATTGCCACTTTCATTTCACTGCACATCGTGTATGTGTATGTGACAAATAAATTTGACTTGACTTGACTTGACATATTGAATGGCGGTGCGTACAGGCTCGAAGGGCCGAATGGCCTACTCCGGCACCTATTTTCTATGTTTCTATGTTTCTATAATATTATGACAGGATTTCAAAGACATGTAGACAAGTAAAGGAATAGGAAAAGTTCAGAGATATTGAGGAAATACATGTTGATCAGCAAAGATGAGTTGGGCTGTAGGGACTGTGGTGAAAACATAGTGAGGTTGCAAGATGGATTCAACAATGGCTGAATGGGAGATACCAGAGGGTAACGGTTGACAATTGTATGTCAGGTTGGAGGCCAGTGTCTAGTGGAGTACCCCAAGGATCTGTGTTGGGTCCACTGTTGTTTGTCATTTACATTAATGATCTGGATGATGGTGTGGCAAATTGGATTAGTAAATATGCAGATGATACTAAGATAGGTGGAGTAGTTGATAGTGAGGTAGATTTTCAAAGTCTACAGAGAGACTTCGGCCTTTTGGAAGGGTGGGCTGAAAGATGGCAGATGGAGTTTAATGCTGATAAGTGTGAGGTGCTGCATTTTGGTAGGACAAATCAAAATAGGACGTACAGGGTAAATGGTAGGGAATTGAGGAATGCAGTGGAACAGAGGGATCTGGGAATAACTGTGCATTGTTCCCTGAAGGTGGAATTTCATGTGGATAGGGTGGTGAAGAAGGCGTTTGGTATGCTTGCCTTTATAAATCAGAGCATCGAATATAGAAGTTGGGATGTAATGTTGAAATTGTACAGGGCATTGGTGAGGCCGAATCTGGAGTATGGTGTGCAGTTCTGGTCGCCAAATTATAGGAAGGATGTCGACAAAATGGAGAGGGTACAGAGGAGATTTACTAGAATGTTGCCTGGGTTTCAGCACTTAGGCTACAGAGAGAGGTTGAACAGGTTGGGTCTTTATTCTTTGGAGCGTAGAAGGTTGAGGGGGGACTTGATAGAGGTTTTTAACATTTTGAGAGGGACGGACAGAGTTGACGTGGGTAGGCTTTTCCCTTTGAGAGTGGGGAAGATTCCAACAAGGGGACATAGCTTCAGAATTGAGGGACAAAGGTTTAGGGGTAACATGAGGGGGAACTTCTTTACTCAGAGGGTGGTGGCTGTATGGAATGGGCTTCCGGTGGAAGTGGTGGAGGCAGGCTCGATTTTATTATTTAAGAGTAAATTGGATAGGTATATGGATAGGAGGGGATTGGAGGGTTATGGTCTGAGAGCAGGTAGATGAGACTAGGTCAGGGCGAATGGTCGGTGTGGACTGGTAGGGCCGGACAGGCCTGTTTCCGTGCTGTAGTTGTTATATGTTATATGTTATATGTTATGTGTCAGTCAGAATCAGAAATGGGGTAATTTACAATGGAAATGAAAGAAATTACATCCTATTTAAACCCAGACTTTCATTTTGACTTTGCAAAGAGGTAAATCTGTCAGCAATATCCTCATGAATTATTTCCGCATCCTTTACAGCTTGACAACATGGTGCCCAAAACTGGTCATGGTACTCTAAATGTGGTCTCACCAACATCTTGCACAACTGCAACAGGAACTCCCATCCTACTCAATACTCAGACGATGATGGCAAATGTTCCCTATCTACCTGTGACGCCACATTCAAGGAACTATGTACTTGTACTCCTAGGTCCCTCTGCTCTCCAACACTCCCCAGAGCCCAAACTCACATAAAGTGTCTCAGATATGTAAACGTATCTTAAGACTACAGAGAGACTTGGGCCTTTTGGAAGGGTGGGCTGAAAGATGGCAGATGGAGTTTAATGCTGATAAGTGCGAGGTGCTGCATTTTGGTAGGACAAATCAAAATAGGACGTACAGGGTAAATGGTAGGGAATTGAGGAATGCAGTGGAACAGAGGGATCTGGGAATAACTGTGCATTGTTCCCTGAAGGTGGAATCTCATGTGGATAGGGTGGTGAAGAAGGCGTTTGGTATGCTTGCCTTTATAAATCAGACCATCGAGTATAGAAGTTGGGATGTAATGTTAAAATTGTACAGGGCATTGGTGAGGCCGAATCTGGAGTATGGTGTGCAGTTCTGGTCGCCAAATTATAGGAAGGATGTCGACAAAATGGAGAGGGTACAGAGGAGATTTACTAGAATGTTGCCTGGGTTTCAGCACTTAGGCTACAGAGAGAGGTTGAACAGGTTGGGTCTTTATTCTTTGGAGCGTAGAAGGTTGAGGGGGGACTTGATAGAGGTTTTTAAAATTTTGAGAGGGACGGACAGAGTTGACGTGGGTAGGCTTTTCCCTTTGAGAGTGGGGAAGATTCCAACAAGGAGACATAGCTTCAGAATTGAGGGACAAAGGTTTAGGGGTAACATGAGGGGGAACTTCTTTACTCAGAGGGTGGTGGCTGTATGGAATGGGCTTCCGGTGGAAGTGGTGGAGGCAGGCTCGATTTTATTATTTAAGAGTAAATTGGATAGGTATATGGATAGGAGGGGATTGGAGGGTTATGGTCTGAGTGCAGGTAGATGAGACTAGGTCAGAGAGAATGGTCGGGGTGGACTAGTAGGGCCGGACAGGCCTGTTTCCGTGCTGTAGTTGTTATATGTTATATGTTATATGTTAGAAACAAGAAACTGCAGATGCTGGATACAAAAAATGCACAAAGTGCTGGAGTAAGTCAGCGGGCCAGGCAGCATCGCTGGAGGACATCGACAGGAGACATTTCGGGTCATTCTGAAGTCCCAAAAAGTGACCAGAGAAAGACCCAGAGTAGCTCACGTTGTCCAGAGATGCTGCCTGACCCACTGAGTTACTCCAGCACATTGTATGTGTGTTTCTGATCTCATAAAACCACTGTTGTATCTACATCCACCTCCATCCATGTGTTCCAGCCACTGCCAGCAAACAAACGTAGTCGCAAAATGTAAACAAACGAGCTTAGAATGGAAGAACTCACCCTTAATCTCGGAGATTAAAACAGTTTATAACTGGGGAATTATAAACATTCATTGTACAATGTGACATATTTCACAATGATTTTATTTCTAGAATTGTAGATGGATGAAACACTTCTATTAAGAGCCACACAAAAGTTTATTTCTTAGAAGCTAATTCCCACAACATCAAATATAATACAAATTATATACTGTATATAGAATGATATCCATTAATAATCACCTTTTTGTTTGCTTATGAAATAAAAAGAGCTGTCACACAATATTTCTCTGTTAGAGAGTTAGGGTGGACAATTGTTCTTTGGATGGCACTAGGGAGAGGGAGGTTGAGTATAGTTCTGAAATAAAATCTTGGCTTCAATCAAATTTCCTCAAACTCAAATCTTGGCTTCAATCAAATTTCCTCAAACTCAATTGCAACAAATCTGAAATCATCATCATTGGTCCAAAAACGCTCACCAAATCCACCCAAAACTTCATCCTCAACATTGATGGTCTCCCAGTATCCACCTCACCTCACATCCGGAATCTTGGAATCATCTTTGATCAAACCCTCTCCTTCGACAAACACATCAAACACATCACAAAGACAGCCTTCTTCCACCTCAAAAACATTGCCTGTCTCCGTCCATCCCTCTCCTCCACAGCTGCAGAAACCCTCATCCATGCCTTCATCACCTCCCGTCTGGACTACTGCAACAGCCTCCTCTATGGCGCACCCTCAAAAATCATCAGTAAACTTCAATACATTCAAAACTCCGCTGCCCGTCTACTCACACACACCCCGATCCGTGACCATATCACCCCCGTCCTTTACAAACTCCACTGGCTCCCCATCCCCCAGAGAATCCAGTACAAAATCCTCCTCATAACCTACAAAGCCCTCCATAACCTGGCCCCATCCTACCTGACCGACCTCCTCCACAGGCACACTGCCACCTGCACCCTCCGCTCTGCTGCTGCCAATCTCCTATCCCCCCACATCCGGACCAAACTCAGATCCTGGGGGGACAGGGCTTTCTCCATCGCTGCTCCCACCCTATGGAACTCACTACCCCAAACCGACAGAGACTCCTCCACACTCACCACATTCAAAACATCGCTGAAGTCTCACCTGTTCAGTACTGCCTTCAACCACTGAAGGTCACCTCACCTTCTGTCTCCTTTCTCTGTTCGTTTATTTATTTACTTATTTATCTATTTATTAATTTCACTATGTTCTCTAAATCTCTGTAAAGCGTCTTTGAGTATATGAAAAGCGCTATATAAATAAAATGTATTATTATTATTATTATTAGTTCTGGGACCCAGAGAATGCACCACATTAATTACCTGGATTTGGGTGCATGGGGTTTACAACAAAGAACATAGAAGTGTACAACTTAGGAACAGTTTCTTTAGCACAGAATGTTTGCGCTGAATATGATTCCAAGACTACCTCTTATCTGCCAGCACATAAGGCATATCTATCCATTCTCAGAATATCCATGTGCGTATCCATCCAAATGCCTCTATCGTATCTGCCTCCAGCACCAACCCTGACAGTGCGTTCTCATCACCCAATGCACTCTATGTGCAAACCTGCCCAGACATGTCCTTTCAACTTTGTCCCTTTCACCTTAAACCTATGCCCTTTGATATTTCCATCATGGGGAAAAAAGGTTCTGACTGTCGACTCTACCAATGGGTCTTGGTATTTTACATACTTCTTCCTGAAATTAAGGATGCAGGTACAGCAGGCAGTGGAGAAAGCTAATGGCACGTTGGTCTTCATTGCGAGAGGATTTGAGTATAGGAGCAAGGAGGTCCTACTGCAGCTGTACAGGGCCCTGGTGAAACCACACCTGGAGTATTGCGTTCAATTTTGGTCTAATTTGAGGAAGGACATTATTGCAATTGGGGGAGTGCAGATTAGGTTCACCAGGTTTATTCCCGGGATGGCAGGACTGACATAGGATGAAAGAGTGACAGCCAATTTTCCCTACCCATTCCCTCCACAGAAGCTGCCTGACTTCACGAATCTGCTGCTTCTTGAATCTTCGAGCATTTTGTTCCGTTTTGGTCCCCCTACTATAGGGAGGATGTCGTGAAGATGGAAAGGCAGCAAAGAAGATTTACGAGGACTTGTGCTGTTGTGAGAGTTTGGGCAGGCTCGGAGTTTATTTCATGGAGCACAGGAGGTTGAGGGGTGATCCTATAGGGGTGTATAAGATCATGAGGGGAACAGATAGGGTAAATGCAGAGAGTCTTTTACCCAGTGTAAGGTGAGAGGGGAAAGATTTAAATAGTTCCATTTAAACTATTAATAGATGGCAAATAGTGGCAAAGTCTTCCATACTGAGGGTGGTGGGTATATGGAGAGAGCTCGCAGAGGAGGTCGTTGAGGCATGTACAATGAGAACATTTAAAAGACATTTGGACAGGTAGGTGTATAGGAAAGGGTGAGAGAGATGGGTGTGACTAATGTGGATGGGGTGTGTTGTTTGGTATGGGCAAGTTGGGCTGATGGGCCTCTTTCCATGCTGTAGGACACTATGAATTCAGAATGCCTGGTTAATTTAATGATTGTTTTTTTTAATCTTTGCCAGAACAGGTGAGAGGTCGGCTGCAATTCCAATCCATTGAGGTAAGTAAAATGTTTCGTACTTAAATATCTTTCGAGACCGTGAATGAGGCGTAGTGTAGTTAACCAGGTAAACAGTATCCCCACCAGCCAGGTAAGCTGCCCAGAAACCAAATGTCCCTAACGTTATTATAGTGTGATTACAGTGAGCAAGAATGGAAAGGTCTTCACCTGGACTCTTTGAAGTATCTGAAAAGAAAACGTCCCTTTTGGAATTATTGATGTTCTGCTTGCACCAATCTATTCCATCACTTGTCACCACAAAAATAACATTCCTGTATTTATCTCTGAAGTAACCCATCGCTTTTTCTAAATATCCCTTATCAGCCACGACCCCTTTGTAAAGAGGCATGATGCCAACATAATCACCCCTTCGAACATGGACTCCAACAAAAGTCACATTCTTTCGCTCTCCCCCGATGCGTCTCAGATATGCGTTTGTCTCTTCCGTGATGAAGTCGTGAAAAGTGAACTCGTGGAGAATCTCTTCCCGCAGGTGATGGAAGAAGGTCCAGGAGCACAGAAATCCCTGGAGCATTCGATAGTTCCCTGGAATATTACGATACTCCTCAGCCATCCAGTCGTGGAGTCCGTAAGGTTGAAAGGGTAATTTATCGACCAAACTTTCATGGAGGGTTGGAAGAGTAGTTTTGAAGACAGGAGACAGATAATTGGCCATGGAGGGCAAAATGTAGGCCTGGTGACCATTAATCTTTGCCAAAGCATAGAGTGATGCAAATTCTCCCATCTGGTTGCCAAGACGTCCAGCAGAATTTATTGTCCAAATTCCCTTTGGAATATTCTGCACGCTGCTTTGAACACATTTTTCATTTGTAGATTTTTTTAAATAATCTATATTAGCCTTATATTTATATTGGAATACAATTGTTATGAAAACCAACGTTACTGAAAGTAAAATTAATATAAAGATGCGATGTTTCATCTTGCTTTAATCAATAGAAATGTTCTTTGGAAAAACTATTTTCATGGAGTTTATCAGTTGTATCTCTGTTCTTTCAATTTAGCTCAGTGCTTCTGAAAATAGATTTTTTGAAATAAAATTATTTAAGTTTGTATTATTGAAAATTATTATAATAAAATTGTCATTAATATCATTACATTTGAACAATGTTTAATTTAGTTTAAACATAGAAACATAAAAAATAGGTCCAGGAGTAGGCCATTCGGCCCTTCGAGCCTGTACGCACCACCATTCAATATGATCATGGCTGATCATCCAACTCAGTATCCTGTACCTGCCTTCTCTCCATACCCCCTGATCCCTTTAGCCACAAGGGCCACATCTAACTCCCTCTTAAATATAGCCAATGAACTGGCCTCAACTACCTTCTGTGGCAGA
This sequence comes from Rhinoraja longicauda, assembly GCF_053455715.1. Lineage (NCBI taxonomy): Eukaryota > Metazoa > Chordata > Chondrichthyes > Rajiformes > Arhynchobatidae > Rhinoraja > Rhinoraja longicauda. Next base: position 47,227 of record NW_027601836.1, read on the forward strand.
GAATTCCACAGATTCACCACTCTCTGACTGAAAATGTTATTCCTCATCTCAGTTCTAAATGGCCTACCCCTTATTCTTAAACTGTGGCCCCTTGTTCTGGACTCCCCCAACATTGGGAACATGTTTCCTGCCTCTAACGTGTCCAACCCCTTAATAATCTTATACGTTTCGATAAGATCCCCTCTGATCCTTCTAGATTCCAGTGTATACAAGCCTAGTCGCTCCAGTCTTTCAACATACGATAGTCCCGCCATTCCGGGAATTAACCTAGTAAACCTCCGCTGCACGCCCTCAATAGCAATAATATCCTTCCTCAAATTTGGAGACCAAAACTGCACACAGTACTCCAGGTGCAGTCTCACCAGGGCCCGGTACAACTGTAGAAGGACCTCTTTGCCCCTATACTCAACTCCTCTTGATATGAAGGCCAAAATTCCATTGGCTTTCTTCACTGCCTGCTGTACCTGCATGCTTCCTTTCAGTGACTGATGCACTAGGACACCCTTTGATGTGCCTTTCCAAATTGGAGAAATTAGTTAAACATATTCATGTGGGAGGGTCAAAGATATCATGCTCATGTACATAACGCATCGTGTCCTGAGAGTTACATACGTGAGATGCCGTTGGAAATCATGAAAAATTAATATGAATCGATATTCATTTGCTTCTATGATGCTCAAGCCAAGTAAAAAAAATACATGTCCATAGAAACATAGAAAATAGGTGCAGGAGTAGGCCATTTGGCCCTTTAAGCCTGTACGCACCGCCATTCAATATGATCATGGCTGATCATCCATCTCAGTATCCCGTACCTGCCTTCTCTCCATACACCCTGATCCCTTTAGCCACAAGGGCCACATCTAACTCCCTCTTACATATAGCCAATGAACTGGCCTCAACTACCTTCTGTGGCAGAGAATTCCACAGATTCACCACTCTCTGTGTGAAAAAAAACGTTCTCATCTCGGTCCTAAAAGACTTCCCCCTTATCCTTAAACTGTGACCCCTTGTTCTGGACTTCCCCAACATCGGGAACAATCTTCCTGCATCTAGCCTGTCCAACCCCTTAAGAATTTTGTAAGTTTCTATAAGATCCCCCCTCAATCTTCTAAATTCCAGCGAGTACAAGCCGAGTCTATCCAGTCTTTCTTCATATGAAAGTCCTGCCATCCCAGGGATCAATCTGGTGAACCTTCTCTGTACTCCCTCTATGGCAAGAATGTCTTTCCTCAGATTAGGAGACCAAAACTGTACGCAATACTCCAGGTGTGGTCTCACCAATGCCCTGTACAACTGCAGCAGAACCTCCCTGCTCCTATACTCAAATCCCCTCGCTATGAATGCTAACATACCATTGGCTTTCTTCACTGCCTGCTGCACCTGCATGCCTACTTTATTTGTCTCAATGGTTGTTTTTGTCTTTCTGGTTCTGCCAGGGAAGAAGGAATAAGAACTGTATTTCAACATTGCAATCTTCAAATTAAAATAATTGGCTTTACGAAATCAAGGAACGTTCAACTTTCATGCAACACCTGGAGCACTGTGTGCAGTTTTGGTCTCCTAGTTTGAGTATAAGAGCAAAGAGGTCCTTCTGCAGTTGTATTTCTGCAGTTGCAGTTGCAGTTGTGAGACCGCACCTGGAGTACTGTGTGCAGTTTTGGTCTCCAAATTTGAGGAAGGATATTCTTGCTATTGAGGGCGTGCACCAGGTTAATCCCTGGAATGGCGGGACTGTCATATGTTGAAAGACTGGAGCGACTAGGCTTGTATACACTGGAATTTAGAAGGATGAGAGGAGATCTTATCGAAACGTATAAGATTATTAAGGGGTTGGACACGTTAGAGGCAGGAAACATGTTCCCAATGTTGGGGGAGTCCAGAACCAGGGGCCACAGTTTAAGAATAAGGGGTAGGCCATTTAGAACGGAGTTGAGGAAGAACTTTTTCAGTCAGAGAGTGGTGAAGGTGTGGAATTCTCTGCCTCAGAAGGCAGTGGAGGCCAGTTCGTTGGATGCTTTCAAGAGAGAGCTGGATAGAGCTCTTAAGGATAGAGCTCGAGATAGAGAGAGAACTAGATCGTCAAGAGAGAGCTGGATAGAGCTCTTAAGGATAGCGGAGTCAGGGGGTATGGGGAGAAGGCAGGAACGGGGTACTGATTGAGAATGGTCAGCCATGATCACATTGAATGGCGGTGCGTACAGGCTCGAAGGGCCGAATGGCCTCCTCCTGCACCTATTGTCTGTTGTCTATTGTCTATTGATCCACTGCAGATTTGGTTATCGACACAAGGGGTTGACAGCTGACAATCTCCCTGGCACGAATGAATGGCAAGATACCATTGGCTTTCTTCACTGCCTGCTGCATCTGCATGCCTACTTTATTTGTCTCAATGATTGTGCTTGCCTTTCTGGTTCTGCCAGGGCAGCAGGATTAAGTTGTATTGCAACATTGCAATCTTCAAATTAAAATAATTGGCTTTACGAAATCAAGGAACGTTCAACTTTCATGCAACACCCTCTAATCTGACAGCACCAACCATTGTCATGGACATATTCACAAAGTGCTGGAGTAACTCAGCAGGTCAGGCAGCATCTCGGGAGAGAAGGAATGGGTGACGTTTCGGGTCGAGACCCTTCTTCATTGTCATGGACATTCTTGCCAAGGACTCAAATCATTAATCCCAATTTCATAATATGATTTTAATAAACAATGTTTATATATTTATAATTACATTGAACGTCTCCTGTACGTAACCAGCAGACGTTGCGAAGATACGAAAGGTCATCAGGTTGCAGCTCCGTCAGCAGAAAACTGACAAACTACACTTACCCCCGGGTTCTTTCATGACAGCATTGTAAATGTCTTTATATGTTGACAGACCCACAATACATGAAAACAGTGTGTTAATGATGCCTGCTTATGTACGTAATGATTTGGACACGGAGAACTAAGTAAGCACAGTATGTCTCCTTTGCTTTGAAGTATGTTGAGTTAAGAATTTTTGGACATGTATTTTTTTTTACTTGGCTCGAGCATCATAGAAACAAATGAATATCGATCAGAAAAATATTAATTTTTCATGATTTCCAATGGCATCTTACGTATGTAACTCTCAGGACACGACGAGTTACATACATAACATATAACATATAACAACTACAGCATGGAAACAGGCCTGTCCGGCCCTACCAGTCCACGCCGACCATTCTCCCTGACCTAGTCTCATCTACCTGCACTCAGACCATAACCCTCCAATCCCCTCCTATCCATATATCTATCCAATTTACTCTTAAATAATAAAATCGAGCCAGCCTCCACCACTTCCACCGGAAGTCCATTCCATACAGCCACAACCCTCTGAGTAAAGAAGTTCCCCCTCATGTTACCCCTAAACCTTTGTCCCTCAATTCTGAAGCTATGTCCCTTTGTTGGAATCTTCCCCACTCTCAAAGGGAAAAGCCTATCCACGTCAACTCTGTCCGTCCCTCTCAAAATTTTAAAAACCTCTATCAAGTCCCCCCTCAACCTTCTACGCTCCAAAGAATAAAGACCCAACCTGTTCAACCTCTCTCTATAGCCTAAGTGCTGAAACCCAGGCAACATTCTAGTAAATCTCCTCTGTACCCTCTCCATTTTGTCGACATCCTTCCTATAATTTGGCGACCAGAACTGCACACCATACTCCAGATTCGGCCTCACCAATGCCCTGTACAATTTCAACATTACATCCCAACTTCTATACTCGATGCTCTGATTTATAAAGGCAAGCATACCAAACGCCTTCTTCACCACCCTATCCACATGAGATTCCACCTTCAGGGAACAATGCACAGTTATTCCCAGATCCCTCTGTTCCACTGCATTCCTCAATTCCCTACCATTTACCCTGTACGTCCTATTTTGATTTGTCCTACCAAATTGCAGCACCTCACACTTATCAGCATTAAACTCCATCTGCCATCTTTCAGCCCACCCTTCCAAAAGGCCCAAGTCTCTCTGTAGACTTTGAAAATCTACCTCACTATCAACTACTCCACCTATCTTAGTATCATCTGCATATTTACTAATCCAATTTGCCACACCATCATCCAGATCATTAATGTAAATGACAAACAACAGTGGACCCAACACAGATCCTTGGGGCACTCCACTAGACACTGGCCTCCAACCTGACATACAATTGTCAACCGTTACCCTCTGGTATCTCCCATTCAGCCATTGTTGAATCCATCTTGCAACCTCACTATTAATACCCAACGATTTAACCTTCTTAATCAACCTTCCATGTGGAACCTTGTCAAATGCCTTACTGAAGTCCATATAGACAACATCCACAGCCTTGCCCTTATCAATTTCCCTGGTAACCTCTTCAAAAAATTCAAGAAGATTAGTCAAACATGACCTTCGAGGCACAAATCCATGTTGACTGTTTCTAATCAGGCCTTGATTATCCAAATAATTATATATATTGTCCCTAAGTATCTTTTCCATTAATTTTCCCACCACAGACGTCAAACTAATAGGTCTATAATTGCTAGGTTTACTTTTAGAACCTTTTTTAAACAACGGCACAACATGCGCAATGCGCCAATCTTCCGGCACCATCCCTGTTTCTAATGACGTTTGAAATATTTCCGTCATAGCCCCTGCTATTTCTGCACTAACTTCCCTCAATGTCCTAGGGAATATCCTATCAGGACCTGGAGACTTATCCACTTTTATATTCTTCAAAAGTGTCCGTACCTCCTCTTCTTTAATCCTCCTAATTTCCATCACTACTCTACTTGTTTCGCTTACCTCACATAATTCAATATCCTTCTCCTCGGTAAATACCGAAGAAAAGAAATTGTTTAATATCTCCCCCATTTCTTCCGGCTCAGCACATAGCTGTCCACTCTGACTCTCTAATGGACCAATTTTATCCCTCACTATCCTTTTGCTATTGACATATCTGTAGAACCCCTTGGGGTTTACTTTTACATTACTTGCCAAAGCAGCCTCATATCTTTTTTTCGCTTTTCTAATTTCCTTCTTAAGATTCCTTTTACATTCTTTATATTCCTCAAGAACCTCATTTACTCCCTGCCGCTTATATTTATTGTATATCTCCCTCTTTTTCCGAACCAAGTGTCCAATTTCCCTGGAAAACCACGGCTCTTTCAAATTATTATTCTTTCCTTTCCACCGAACAGGGACATAAAGACTCTGTACTCTCAAAATTTCACCTTTAAATATCCTCCATTTCTCTATTATATCCTTTTCATAAAACAACAATTTCCATTTCACTCCTTTTAAATCCTTTCTCATCTCCTCAAAATTAGCCTTTCTCCAATCCAAAATCTCAACCCTTGGTCCAGATTTGACCTTCTCCATAATGATATTGAAACTAATGGCATTATGATCACTAGACCCAAAGTGCTCCTCAACACATACCTCCGTCACCTGACCCATCTCATTTCCTAACAGGAGGTCCAACACTGCCCCTTCTCTGGTAGGCACCTCTACGTATTGCTGCAAAAAACTATCCTGCACACATTTTACAAACTCCAAACCATCCAGCCCTTTAACAGAATGTGATTCCCAGTCTATATACGGAAAATTGAAATCACCCACAATCACCACTCTGTGCTTACTACTAATATCTGCTATCTCCTTACATATTTGCTCTTCCAATTCTCGTTCCCTATTTGGCGGTCTATAATACACCCCTATAAGTGTTGCTAAACCTTTCTCATTTCTGAGTTCCACCCAAACAGCCTCCTTAATCGAGCCTTCTAGTCTGTCCTGCCAAAGCACTGCTGTGATATCCTCCCTGACAAGCAATGCAACACCCCCACCTCTTGCCCCTCCGATTCTATCACATCTGAAACAATGAAATCCTGGAATATTTAATTGCCAATCGCAACCCTCCTGCAACCATGTTTCACTGATCGCCACAACATCATACTTCCAGATGTCAATCCAGGCTCTAAGCTCATCCACCTTTCTTACAATGCTCCTAGCATTAAAATATACACATTTAAGGGACCCATCATTTCTTATTCTCAGTTTATTTCTTTTCCCTTCTTTCTCTCCTACATATTGGGTCTGAGTGTTTCCCTTTTCTGCCTCCTGCCTCACACACTGCCTATTAGCTATCTGTGTTTGAGTCCCTCCCCCCAACCGTACTAGTTTAAAGTCTCCGCAGTTATTTTAGCAAATCTCCCCGCCAGGATATTGGTTCCCCTCGGGTTCAGATGCAACCCGTCCTTTTTGTACAGGTCATACTTCCCCCAGAAGAGGTCCCAATGATCCAGAAACTTGAAACCCTGCTCCCTGCACCAGTTCCTCAGCCACGTATTTATCCTCCACCTCACTCCATTCCTATTCTCACTATCGCGTGGCACAGGCAGCAAGCCTGAGATTATTACTTTGGAAGTCCTTTTTTTTAACTCTCTTCCTAGCCCCCTGAATTCTCCTTTCAGGACCTCTTCCCTTATCCTACCTATATTGTTGGTACCTATATGTACCACGACCTCTGGCTCCTCTCCCTCCCCTTTCAGGATATCCTGGACACGCTCAGACACATCCCGGACACCGGCACCAGGGAGGCAAACCACCATCCGGGTCTCCCTACTGCGTCCACAGAAACGCCTATCTGACCCCCTCACTATAGAGTCCCCTATTACTACTGCTCTCCTCTTCCTTTCCCTACCCTTCTGAGCAACAGGGCCGGACTCCTTGCCAGAGGCCCGGGCACCGTCGTTGCCCCCAGGTAGGCTGTCCCCCCCAACAGTACTTAAACAGGAGTACTTATTTCCAAGGGGTACAGCCACCGGGGTACTCCCTAGTCCCTGCCTCTGTTCCTTGCCCCCCCTAACAGTGACCCACTTGTCTACCTCCCGTGGTCTAGGAGTGACCACCTCTCTGTAACTCCTATCTATAACCTCCTCACTCTCCCTGATCAGACGGAGGTCATCAATCTGCCGCTCCAGGTTCCTAATACGGTCCCTTAGGAGCCCCATCTCGTCACACCTGGCGCAGATGTGGATGTCTGGAAGACTATCAGACTCCCAGATTCCCCACATCTGACACCCAGAACAAAAAACTGCCCTGGCAGTCATACTCTCCAAACAAAGCCCCGCGCTCGGTTACTAAACCTACCGCCCAGCTGCTACTCCAACCGCTCCAACCGCCCACCCAAAAGAACTGAGTGATCTCTTGGGAGAGGCGAAAAACCGGATCAGCATGGCCTCCTCCTGCACCTATTGTCTGTTGTCTATTGTCTATTGATCCACTGCAGATTTGGTTATCGACACAAGGGGTTGACAGCTGACAATCTCCCTGGCACGAATGAATGGCAAGATACCATTGGCTTTCTTCACTGCCTGCTGCATCTGCATGCCTACTTTATTTGTCTCAATGATTGTGCTTGCCTTTCTGGTTCTGCCAGGGAAACCGGATTAAGTTGTATTGCAACATTGCAATCTTCAAATTAAAATAATTGGCTTTACGAAATCAAGGAACGTTCAACTTTCATGCAACACCCTCTAATCTGACAGCACCAACCATTGTCATGGACATATTCACAAAGTGCTGGAGTAACTCGGCAGCATCTCGGGAGAGAAGGAATGGGTGACGTTTCGGGTCGAGACCCTTCTTCATTGTCATGGACATTCTTGCCAAGGACTCAAATCATTAATCCCAATTTCATAATATGATTTTAATAAACAATGTTTATATATTTATAATTACATTGAACGTCTCCTGTACGTAACCAGCAGACGTTGCGAAGACACAAAAGGTCATCAGGTTGCAGCTCCGTCAGCAGAAAATTGACAAACTACACTTACCCCCGGGTTCTTTCATGACAGCATTGTAAATGTCTTTATATGTTGACAGACCCACAATACATGAAAACAGTGTGTTAATGATGCCTGCTTATGTACGTAACGATTTGGACACGGAGAACTAAGTAACAACAGTATGTCTGTCTCCTTTGCTTTAAAGTATGTTGAGTTAAGAATTTTTGGACATGTATTTTTTTTTACTTGGCTCGAGCATCATAGAAACAAATGAATATCGATCAGAAAAATATTAATTTTTCATGATTTCCAATGGCATCTTACGTATGTAACTCTCAGGACACGACGAGTTACATACATGAGCATGATATTTTTGACCCTCCCACATGAATATGTGCAACTAATTTCTCCAAGCACAGTCGGGTTTGGAAAGACACATCAAAGGTGTGGTCATGGTACATTTATTTCCAATTAACCTATTTCTGGAAAACAGAGGGAATAATTGTGTGCAGAGATGAGACAGCGGTGAACGATAGTCAATATTAAAGAGTATGACAGGCACTGTAGTTTGAATCTTGAGGTAATTACCAATTTCCTTTACAGTGGGACTCTCTGACTCTCTGTGTTTGCCTCTACCCTCCTCATCTGTCTGTCATTCTGCCCTGAAAAAGCAGCCAACATAATCATACCTCCAGATTCAAGAACAAATTCTTCCCCACTGTTTACAGATGTCTGAATGATTCTCCCATAAAATACGGATGTATCCAAATAATAGCCTTTTTATCTATCATGGTACATCTGACAATAATATAAACCAATACAAATGTTAGTCCCAATAACAGCAGCATTCAACAAAGCAGCAACGATTTACACACGAGACATATATTTACACCCGTTCAACTTTGAATGCTTCAAGGCATATCTCACTCACTCAGTTTAAATGGGATTTTTGCCAAATTTGTTTTGTAATAAGGAAGTTGAAGTGAATCTAAATAAGTCTGAAGAAGGGTCTCGACCCGAAACGTCACCCATTCCTTCTCTCCCGAGATGCTGCCCGACCCGCTGAGTTACTCCAGCATTTTGTGAATGAATCTAAATAAGTACATGTCATTGCTTAACAATCTTTAGTGCTTTTAATGAAAATGAAACCATTGTACCATTTTTCTAGATGGTGAACATCATAGGGGTGTGAAGATTGATCACTGAAGGCCACAGATAGGGTATATTTGGGAATTGTAGTGTACACACATGTTAGAAATGCCCTTGAAGAAAATTACAAAAACAAGGAGTCTGGAACGAGTCTGGAATTCATGTGGTGATAGAAAATCGCATCATAAATTGAAAGATTAATAAAAGAGATTGAAAGAGAGTAAATGGAAAGATTCAGATTCAGATTAGTTTATTGTCTAATACACTGGCGAGCAATAAACTTGCTTGTTCACATGAAGTGCACAGTGTATACATACATTAGTAGCAGGAACGCCAAGGAGTCCAGCCAAAAACTAATGGGACACGAGTTGCATGCGATAGTCGTGTTTATTCTCCCCAGCACGGCTCTCCACCACTTCCCCAGTCTCGGGCGATACCTGGCCTTAAATACCGACTCAGGTAACACCCCCTGTGACTTGTGCCTGCCACACCCAGACACCGCCCCCTAGAGCCGATGGTTCATTCTGCCCTTGGTTTGCCACCAGGTGTCACCACAATAGACAATAGACAATAGTTGCAGGAGTAGGCCATTCGGCCCTTCGAGCCTGTACAGACCGCCATTCAATGTGATCATGGCGGATCATTCTCAATCAGTACCCCGTTCCTGCCTTCTCCCCATACCCCCTGACTCCGCTGTCCTTAAGAGCTCTACCAAGCTCTCTCTTGAACGTATTCAGAGAATTGGCCTCCACTGCCCTCTGAGGCAGAGAATTCCACAGATTCACAACTCTCTGACTGAAAAAGTTTTTCCTCATCTCCGTTCTAAATGGCCTACCCCTTATTCTTAAACTGTGGCCCCTTGTTCTGGACTCCCCCAACATTGGGAACATGTTTCCTGCCTCTAATGTGTCCAACCCCTTAATAATCTTATACGTTTCGATAAGATCCCCTCTCATCCTTCTAAATTCCAGTGTATACAAGCCTAGTCGCTCCAGTCTTTCAACATATGACAGTCCCGCCATTCCGGGAATTAACCTAGTAAACCTACGCTGCACGCCCTCAATAGCAATAATATCCTTCCTCAAATTTGGAGACCAAAACTGCACACAGTACTCCAGGTGCGGTCTCACTAGGGCCCTGTACAACTGCAGAAGGACCTCTTTGCTCCTATACTCAACTCCTCTTGTTATGAAGGCCAACATTCCATTGGCTTTCTTCACTGCCTGCTGTACCTGCATGCTTCCTTTCAGTGACTGATGCACTAGGACACCCAGATCTCGTTGTACGTCCCCTTTTCCTAACTTGACACCATTCAGATAATAATCTGCCTTCCTGTTCTTACCACCAAAGTGGATAACCTCACACTTATCCACATTAAACTGCATCTGCCAACCATCCGCCCTCTCTCACAACCTGTCCAAGTCACCCTGCAACCTCATAGCATCTTCCTCACAGTTCACACTGCCACCCAGCTTTGTATCATCTGCAAATTTGCTAATGACCCACCCCCCACAGATTCGCAAATTCAGTCGTGCCCTGGTGGCAACTTGGAATGCCTGCTTTGGTGTTCCGCGTCACATCACGTCCGACCGGTTCACGTGGGAACTGCGGTCGTCCATGGCCCGCCTGTTGGGAACGGCTCCACCATTCGACAGCGTACCATTCCCCAGTCAAATGGGTTGGTGGATTTATTCACAAAGTGCTGGAGTAACTCAGCAGGTCAGGCAGCATCTCAGGAGAGAAGGAATGGGTGACGTTTCGGGTCGAGACCCTTCTTCAGACTAATGTCAGGGGGGGCGGGACAAAGGAAGGATATAGGTGGAGACAGGAAGATAGAGGGAGATCTGGGAAGGGGAGGGGAAGAGAGGGACAGAGGGACTATCTAAAGTTGGAGAAGTCGATGTTCATACCACTGGGCTGCAAACTGCCCAGGCGAAATATGAGGTGCTGTTCCTCCAATTTCCGGTGGGTCTCACTATGCCACTGGAGGAGGCCCATGACAGAAAGGTCGGACCGGGAGTGGGAGGGGGAGTTGAAGTGCTCAGCCACCGGGAGATCAGTTTGGTCAACGCGGACCGAGCGCAGGTGTTCAGCGAAGCGATCGCCGAGCCTGCGCTTGGTTTCGCCGATGTAAATAAGTTGACATCTAGAGCAGCGGATGCAATAGATGAGGTTGGAGGAGGTGCAGGTGAACCTCTGTCTCACCTGGAAAGACTGTTTGGGTCCTTGGATAGAGTTGAGGGGGGAGGTAAAGGGACAGGTGTTGCATCTCGTGCGGTTGCAGGGGAAAGTGCCCGGGGATGGGGTGGTTTGGGTAGGAAGGGACGAGTGGACCAGGGAGTTACGGAGGGAACGGTCTCTGCGGAACGCAGAGAGGGGAGGGGATGGGAAGATATGGCCAGTGGTGGGGTCCCGTTGTAGGTGACGGAAATGTTGGTGGATGATATGTTGGATCCGCTGGCTGGTGGGGTGGAAGGTGAGAACGAGGGGGAACCTGTCCTTGCTGCGAGTGGGGGGAGGGGGAGCAAGAGCGGAGCTGCGGGATGTAGAAGAGACCCTAGTGAGAGCCTCATCTATAATGGAGGAGGGGAAGCCCCGTTTTCTGAAGAACGAGGCTGCCAACCAACATTATCCCCACATTTTCCCTTCCACCAGTCAGCCAATCTTCTAGGCAAACTAGTAACTTTTGCTCTGAAGACCCAAAAAGTGACCAGAGAAAGACCCAGAGAAGCTCACGTTGTCCAGAGATGCTGCCTGACCCACTGAGTTACTCCAGCACATTGTATGTGTGTTTTTGATCTCATAAAACCACTGTTGTATCTACATCCACCTCCATCCATGTGTTCCAGCCACTGCCAGCAAACAAACGTAGTCGCAAAATGTAATCAAACGTAGTCGCAAAAAGCTTAGAATGGAAGAACTCACCCTTAATCTCGGAGATTAAAACAGTTTATAACTGGGGAATTATAAACATTCATTGTACAATGTGACATATTTCACAATGATTTTATTTCTAGAATTGTAGATGGATGAAACACTTCTATTAAGAGCCACACAAAAGTTTATTTCTTAGAAGCTAATTCCCACAACATCAAATATAATACAAATTATATACTGTATATAGAATGATATCCATTAATAATCATCTTTTTGTTTGCTTATGAAATAAAAAGAGCTGTCACACAATATTTCCCTGTTAGAGAATTAGGGTGGACAATTGTTCTTTGGATGGCACTAGGGAGGTTGAGTATAGTTCTGAAATAAAATCTTGGCTTCAATCAAATTTCCTCAAACTCAAATCTTGGCTTCAATCAAATTTCCTCAAACTCAATTGCAACAAAGCTGAAATCATCATCATTGGTCCAAAAACGCTCACCAAATCCACCCAAAACTTCATCCTCAACATTGATGGTCTCCCAGTATCCACCTCACCTCACATCCGGAATCTTGGAATCATCTTTGATCAAACCCTCTCCTTCGACAAACACATCAAACACATCACAAAGACAACCTTCTTCCACCTCAAAAACATTGCCCGTCTCCGTCCATCCCTCTCCTCCACAGCTGTAGAAACCCTCATCTACGCCTTCATCACCTCCCGTCTGGAGTACTGCAACAGCCTCCTCTATGGCGCACCCTCAAAAATCATCAGTAAACTTCAATACATTCAAAACTCCGCTGCCCGTCTACTCACCCACACCCCGATCCGTGACCATATCACCCCCGTCCTTTACAAACTCCACTGGCTCCCCATCCCCCAGAGAATCCAGTATAAAATCCTCCTCATAACCTACAAAGCCCTCCATAACCTGGCCCCATCCTACCTGACCGACCTCCTCCACAGGCACACTCCCACCTGCACCCTCCGCTCTGCTGCTGCCAATCTCCTATCCCCCCACATCCGGACCAAACTCAGATCCTGGGGGGACAGGGCTTTCTCCATCGCTGCTCCCACCCTATGGAACTCACTACCCCAAACCGTTAGAGACTCCTCCACACTCACCACATTCAAAACATCACTGAAGTCTCACCTGTTCAGTACTGCCTTCAACCACTGAAGGTCACCTCACCTTCTGTCTCCTTTCTCTGTTCGTTTACTTATTTACTTATTTATCTATTTATTAATTTCCCTATGTTCTCTAAATCTCTGTAAAGCGTCTTTGAGTATATGAAAAGCGCTATATAAATAAAATGCATTATTATTATTATTATTAGTTCTGGGACCCAGAGAATGCACCATATTAATTACCTGGATTTGGGTGCATGGGGTTTACAACAAAGAACATAGAAGTGTACAACTTAGGAACAGTTTCTTTAGCACACAATGTTTGCGCTGAATATGATTCCAAGACTACCTCTTATCTGCCAGCACATAAGGCATATCTATCCATTCTCAGAATATCCATGTGCGTATCCATCCAAATGCCTCTGTAAATGCTACTATCGTATCTGCCTCCAGCACCAACCCTGACAGTGCGTTCTCATCACCCAATGCACTCTATGTGCAAACCTGCCCAGACATGTCCTTTCAACTTTGTCCCTTTCACCTTAAACCTATGCCCTTTGATATTTCCATCATGGGGAAAAAAGGTTCTGACTGTCGACTCTACCAATGGGTCTTGGTATTTTACATACTTCTTCCTGAAATTAAGCATGCAGGTACAGCAGGCAGTGGAGAAAGCTAATGGCACGTTGGTCTTCATTGCGAGAGGATTTGAGTATAGGAGCAAGGAGGTCCTACTGCAGCTGTACAGGGCCCTGGTGAAACCACACCTGGAGTATTGCGTTCAATTTTGGTCTAATTTGAGGAAGGACATTATTGCAATTGGGGGAGTGCAGATTAGGTTCACCAGGTTTATTCCCGGGATGGCAGGACTGACATAGGATGAGAGAGTGACAGCCAATTTTCCCTACCCATTCCCTCCACAGAAGCTGCCTGACTTCAAGAATCTGCTGCTTCTTGAATCTTCGAGCATTTTGTTCCGTTTTGGTCCCCCTACTATAGGGAGGATGTCGTGAAGATGGAAAGGCAGCAAAGAAGATTTACGAGGACTTGTGCTGTTGTGAGAGTTTGGGCAGGCTCGGAGTTTATTTCATGGAGCACAGGAGGTTGAGGGGTGATCCTATAGGGGTGTATAAGATCATGAGGGGAACAGATAGGGTAAATGCAGAGAGTCTTTTACCCAGTGTAAGGTGAGAGGGGAAAGATTTAAATAGTTCCATTTAAACTATTAATAGATGGCAAATAGTGGCAAAGTCTTCCATACTGAGGGTGGTGGGTATATGGAGAGAGCTCGCAGAGGAGGTCGTTGAGGCATGTACAATGAGAACATTTAAAAGACATTTGGACAGGTAGGTGTATAGGAAAGGGTGAGAGAGATGGGTGTGACTAATGTGGATGGGGCGTGTTGTTTGGTATGGGCAAGTTGGGCTGATGGGCCTCTTTCCATGCTGTAGGACACTATGAATTCAGAATGCCTGGTTAATTTAATGATTGTTTTTTAAAATCTTTGCCAGAACAGGTGAGAGGTCGGCTGCAATTCCAATCCATTGAGGTAAGTAAAATGTTTCGTACTTAAATATCTTTCGAGACCGTGAATCAGGCGTAGTGTAGTTAACCAGGTAAACAGTATCCCCACCAGCCAGGTAAGCTGCCCAGAAACCAAATGTCCCTAACGTTATTATAGTGTGATTACAGTGAGCAAGAATGGAAAGGTCTTCACCTGGACTCTTTGAAGTATCTGAAAAGAAAACGTCCCTTTTGGAATTATTGATGTTCTGCTTGCACCAATCTATTCCATCACTTGTCACCACAAAAATAACATTCCTGTATTTATCTCTGAAGTAACCCATCGCTTTTTCTAAATATCCCTTATCAGCCACGACCCCTTTGTAAAGAGGCATGATGCCAACATAATCACCCCTTCGAACATGGACGCCAACAAAAGTCACATTCTTTCGCTCTCCCCCGATGCGTCTCAGATATGCGTTTGTCTCTTCCGTGATGAAGTCGTGAAAGGTGAACTCGCGGAGAATCTCTTCCCGCAGGTGATGGAAGAAGGTCCAGGAGCACGGAAATCCCTGGAGCATTCGATAGTTCCCTGGAATATTACGATACTCCTCAGCCATCCAGTCGTGGAGTCCGTAAGGTTGAAAGGGTAATTTATTGACCAAACTTTCATGGAGGGTTGGAAGAGTAGTTTTGAAGACAGGAGACAGATAATTGGCCATGGAGGGCAAAATGTAGGCCTGGTGACCATTAATCTTTGCCAAAGCATAGAGTGATGCAAATTCTCCCATCTGGTTGCCAAGACGTCCAGCAGAATTTATTGTCCAAATTCCCTTTGGAATATTCTGCACGCTGCTTTGAACACATTTTTCATTTGTAGATTTTTTAAAATAATCTATATTAGCCTTATATTTATATTGGAATACAATTGTTATGAAAACCAACGTTACTGAAAGTAAAATTAATATAAAGATGCGATGTTTCATCTTGCTTTAATCAATAGAAATGTTCTTTGGAAAAACTATTTTCATGGAGTTTATCAGTTGTATCTCTGTTCTTTCAATTTAGCTCAGTGCTTCTGAAAATAGATTTTTTGAAATAAAATTATTTAAGTTTGTATTATTGAAAATTATTATAATAAAATTGTCATTAATATCATGACATTTGAACAATGTTTAATTTAGTTTAAACATAGAAACATAAAAAATAGGTGCAGGAGTAGGCCATTCGGCCCTTCGAGCCTGTACGCACCACCATTCAATATGATCATGGCTGATCATCCAACTCAGTATCCTGTACCTGCCTTCTCTCCATACCCCCTGATCCCTTTAGCCACAAGGGCCACATTTAACTCCCTCTTAAATATAGCCAATGAACTGGCCTCAACTACCTTCTGTGGCAGAGAATTCCACAGATTCACCACTCTCTGACTGAAAATGTTATTCCTCATCTCAGTTCTTAAACTGTGGCCCCTTGTTCTGGACTCCCCCAACATTGGGAACATGTTTCCTGCCTCTAACGTGTCCAACCCCTTAATAATCTTATACGTTTCGATAAGATCCCCTCTGATCCTTCTAGATTCCAGTGTATACAAGCCTAGTCGCTCCAGTCTTTCAACATACGATAGTCCCGCCATTCCGGGAATTAACCTAGTAAACCTCCGCTGCACGCCCTCAATAGCAAGAATATCCTTCCTCAAATTTGGAGACCAAAACTGCACACAGTACTCCAGGTGCAGTCTCACCAGGGCCCGGTACAACTGTAGAAGGACCTCTTTGCCCCTATACTCAACTCCTCTTGATATGAAGGCCAAAATTCCATTGGCTTTCTTCACTGCCTGCTGTACCTGCATGCTTCCTTTCAGTGACTGATGCACTAGGACACCCTTTGATGTGCCTTTCCAAATTGGAGAAATTAGTTACACATATTCATGTGGGAGGGTCAAAGATATCATGCTCATGTACATAACGCATCGTGTCCTGAGAGTTACATACGTGAGATGCCGTTGGAAATCATGAAAAATTAATATGAATCGATATTCATTTGCTTCTATGATGCTCAAGCCAAGTAAAGAAAATACATGTCCATAGAAACATAGAAAATAGGTGCAGGAGTAGGCCATTTGGCCCTTCATGGCTGATCATCCATCTCAGTATCCCGTACCTGCCTTCTCTCCATACACCCTGATCCCTTTAGCCACAAGGGCCACATCTAACTCCCTCTTACATATAGCCAATGAACTGGCCTCAACTACCTTCTGTGGCAGAGAATTCCACAGATTCACCACTCTCTGTGTGAAAAAAAACGTTCTCATCTCGGTCCTAAAAGACTTCCCCCTTATCCTTAAACTGTGACCCCTTGTTCTGGACTTCCCCAACATCGGGAACAATCTTCCTGCATCTAGCCTGTCCAACCCCTTAAGAATTTTGTAAGTTTCTATAAGATCCCCCCTCAATCTTCTAAATTCCAGCGAGTACAAGCCGAGTCTATCCAGTCTTTCTTCATATGAAAGTCCTGCCATCCCAGGGATCAATCTGGTGAACCTTCTCTGTACTCCCTCTATGGCAAGAATGTCTTTCCTCAGATTAGGAGACCGAAACTGTACGCAATACTCCAGGTGTGGTCTCACCAATGCCCTGTACAACTGCAGCAGAACCTCCCTGCTCCTATACTCAAATCCCCTCGCTATGAATGCTAACATACCATTGGCTTTCTTCACTGCCTGCTGCACCTGCATGCCTACTTTATTTGTCTCAATGGTTGTTTTTGTCTTTCTGGTTCTGCCAGTGAAGAAGGAATAAGAACTGTATTTCAACATTGCAATCTTCAAATTAAAATAATTGGCTTTACGAAATCAAGGAACGTTCAACTTTCATGCAACACCTGGAGCACTGTGTGCAGTTTTGGTCTCCTAGTTTGAGTATAAGAGCAAAGAGGTCCTTCTGCAGTTGTATTTCTGCAGTTGCAGTTGCAGTTGTGAGACCGCACCTGGAGTACTGTGTGCAGTTTTGGTCTCCAAATTTGAGGAAGGATATTCTTGCTATTGAGGGCGTGCACCAGGTTAATCCCTGGAATGGCGGGACTGTCATATGTTGAAAGACTGGAGCGACTAGGCTTGTATACACTGGAATTTAGAAGGATGAGAGGAGATCTTATCGAAACGTATAAGATTATTAAGGGGTTGGACACGTTAGAGGCAGGAAACATGTTCCCAATGTTGGGGGAGTCCAGAACCAGGGGCCACAGTTTAAGAATAAGGGGTAGGCCATTTAGAACGGAGTTGAGGAAGAACTTTTTCAGTCAGAGAGTGGTGAAGGTGTGGAATTCTCTGCCTCAGAAGGCAGTGGAGGCCAGTTCGTTGGATGCTTTCAAGAGAGAGCTGGATAGAGCTCTTAAGGATAGAGCTCGAGATAGAGAGAGAACTAGATCGTCAAGAGAGAGCTGGATAGAGCTCTTAAGGATAGCGGAGTCAGGGGGTATGGGGAGAAGGCAGGAACGGGGTACTGATTGAGAATGGTCAGCCATGATCACATTGAATGGCGGTGCGTACAGGCTCGAAGGGCCGTATGGCCTCCTCCTGCACCTATTGTCTGTTGTCTATTGTCTATTGATCCACTGCAGATTTGGTTATCGACACAAGGGGTTGACAGCTGACAATCTCCCTGGCACGAATGAATGGCAAGATACCATTGGCTTTCTTCACTGCCTGCTGCATCTGCATGCCTACTTTATTTGTCTCAATGATTAAGTAGGATTAAGTTGTATTGCAACATTGCAATCTTCAAATTAAAATAATTGGCTTTACGAAATCAAGGAACGTTCAACTTTCATGCAACACCCTCTAATCTGACAGCACCAACCATTGTCATGGACATATTCACAAAGTGCTGGAGTAACTCAGCAGGTCAGGCAGCATCTC
Source organism: Rhinoraja longicauda (assembly GCF_053455715.1). Taxonomy (NCBI): domain Eukaryota; kingdom Metazoa; phylum Chordata; class Chondrichthyes; order Rajiformes; family Arhynchobatidae; genus Rhinoraja; species Rhinoraja longicauda. The sequence goes on from NW_027601836.1 coordinate 65,588, forward strand.
GGGAGAGAAGGAATGGGTGACGTTTCGGGTCGAGACCCTTCTTCATTGTCATGGACATTCTTGCCTAGGACTCAAATCATTAATCCCAATTTCATAATATGATTTTAATAAACAATGTTTATATATTTATAATTACATTGAACGTCTCCTGTACGTAACCAGCAGACGTTGCGAAGACACAAAAGGTCATCAGGTTGCAGCTCCGTCAGCAGAAAACTGACAAACTACACTTACCCCCGGGTTCTTTCATGACAGCATTGTAAATGTCTTTATATGTTGACAGACCCACAATACATGAAAACACTGTGTTAATGATGCCTGCTTATGTACGTAACGATTTGGACACGGAGAACTAAGTAAGCACAGTATGTCTGTCTCCTTTGCTTTAAAGTATGTTGAGTTAAGAATTTTTGGACATGTATTTTTTTTTACTTGGCTCGAGCATCATAGAAACAAATGAATATCGATCAGAAAAATATTAATTTTTCATGATTTCCAATGGCATCTTACGTATGTAACTCTCAGGACACGACGAGTTACATACATGAGCATGATATTTTTGACCCGCCCACATGAATATGTGCAACTAATTTCTCCAAGCACAGTCGGGTTTGGAAAGACACATCAAAGGTGTGGTCATGGTACATTTATTTCCAATTAACCTATTTCTGGAAAACAGAGGGAATAATTGTGTGCAGAGATGAGACAGCGGTGAACGATAGTCAATATTAAAGAGTATGACAGGCACTGTAGTTTGAATCTTGAGGTAATTACCAATTTCCTTTACAGTGGGACTCTCTGACTCTCTGTGTTTGCCTCTACCCTCCTCATCTGTCTGTCATTCTGCCCTGAAAAAGCAGCCAACATAATCATACCTCCAGATTCAAGAACAAATTCTTCCCCACTGTTTACAGATGTCTGAATGATTCTCCCATAAACTACGGATGTATCCAAATAATAGCCTTTTTATCTATCATGGTACATCTGACAATAATATAAACCAATACAAATGTTAGTCCCAATAACAGCAGCATTCAACAAAGCAGCAACGATTTACACACGAGACATATATTTACACCCGTTCAACTTTGAATGCTTCAAGGCATATCTCACTCACTCAGTTTAAATGGGATTTTTGCCAAATTTGTTTTGTAATAAGGAAGTTGAAGTGAATCTAAATAAGTCTGAAAAAGGGTCTCGACCGGAAACGTCACCCATTCCTTCTCTCCCGAGATGCTGCCCGACCCGCTGAGTTACTCCAGCATTTTGTGAATTAATCTAAATAAGTACATGTCATTGCTTAACAATCTTTAGTGCTTTTAATGAAAATGAAACCATTGTACCATTTTTCTAGATGGTGAACATCATAGGGGTGTGAAGATTGATCACTGAAGGCCACAGATAGGGTATATTTGGGAATTGTAGTGTACACACATGTTAGAAATGCCCTTGAAGAAAATTACAAAAACAAGGAGTGTGGAACGAGTCTGGAATTTTATTTCGGAGTCACGTGAGTGACTACGTGAAGACCCCGTCCAGCACGTGTGCGCGACATTAGCGTTCACGCAGTGCACCCGCGACGAACGGGAGTTCAAGGTGCTCCCGCTACAAATTGAAAAGTCGGGCCGACAGGTAAGTTTTACCGTGGCCGTGAGTATTTTCTCTGTGGTCTGCTTTAGGTCCCAAGATGAGCAAGACCAGAGGGAAGAAATTTGCAGCTCGCCCCCGTTCGTCTTCCGTTGAGGAACGTTCTTTGGAGGGGGGGCAAGAGGCGGCAGCAATAACTACCGAGCCGAGCCCAGCACCGCTAGTGCAGCCTGAGCAGCGAGCTGTAGGTACCTGCAGCCAGAACCGGGCGGTAGTATCCGACGATTCGGATGAAGATGCCACACCGCTCGAGAGCGGCACTGGCAGCCGCCTAAGCCGAATGGAACGGCTTATGGAGCAAATGCTCCAGCGAGATCTGCTGAGAGAGCAGCAGCAGACTCGCCAAGGGAGCCCAGGTACTCCCGCAGTGCCCTTTACGGCACTGGCCATTGCCTCACCTTCTTTTGAAGGCAGCATTGGCGACCAGGTCTGGGCTGGTCAACAAGAGGGGTTGTTGGCTGAAGATGTCCGGAGTACGCAGAGTGTACAGGATCAGGAAGAGCTGCTGGGTGTGGTCAACCGCTACGTGGTCATTCCACGAGGGGGTCGGCCTTTAGAGCCGAAACTTGCAGCCAGCATTGACCACCTGTCCTCAAAACCCCTACAAGAACGGGTGGTCAATGAGGCTCTTGAACTATATACAGCCCCAGAAAATTGTACATCATTGAATGTACCAGCTGTAAACAGCCAAATTTGGGGACATTTGGGGCAGAACATCAGGAACCTGGAGTTGAAGCTCCAGAAAATCCTTAAACTCCTGACTGCAGGGATGACATCATATGCTCGGTCCATTGATGGTGTGGACATCTCCACAAATCAGCAAGATACATTAGCTCTACTGTGCACCACTCAATATCAGATAAACAATTTACGGAAGGAAATCATCAAGCCTGCCCTCAACCCTAAGTTTGCGGGACTTTGCAAAACACCGGGTTCAGAACCTCCAATTCTGCTTTTTGGAAAGGACCTTCCAAAAAAGGTGAAAGACCTAGAGGAAGAATCCAAGACCTTTGGTCTCGTGAGGGCAGGTTTGGGACCGAGCAGACCTAACAAACCCAGGCGGCAGTACCTCATGGCGTCCACCAGTCATAGACCACCATATGGGACTGGTGAAAGCTCGGGGTCCGCAACCATTCCCCGTAAGCCTTTTTTAGGCCAGGGCCCAGAGCGGACCCCATGGAAAATGCGCCACCCCCAACAACATCAACGTCAACAGCAGCCCTCTACAGCCCAGCAGACACCTCATCGTCCAGCGAAGAGGCAGAAGAAAAATTAACACCAGTAACCATGGAGGTAGGTGGGTCTGGTACCTCTCGGCATATGAGCAGTAGGGACTCTATACTATCAGGGGGGAGATTGCACTTGTTTTTGGATGCATGGGAAACCATCACTAATGACAAGTACATACTAAGCTGCATTCATGGCTATAAAATTGACTTTGTTCATGAAAACATTCCGCCAGTTCAGCATATACCCCAAAGGGTATTCACCCTCTCAGTCAAAGACAAACAAGAGGGTCAAGCTGAACTTGTGAGGCTACTAGCAAAAGGTGTCATTGAAAGAACAAAACATCAACCTTTGGAATTTGTGTCTAATATCTTCACTA